>NC_134828.1:64981663-65291719 GCF_004210375.1 Tachypleus tridentatus | reverse complement strand
AATAGCCACAACTTTACTCTTGGGTATTTTGTCGTATAACAGTATAACTTTAGTAACTGTGACGACATCAGATAGACCCTTACTCTTACGTATTTTGTCGTATAACAGTATAACTTTAGTAATTGTGACATCAGTGCAGCCACAACTTTACCTTGGGTATTTTTTTGTCGTATAACAGTATAACTTTTAGTAACTGTACATTGACATACATGACCAAATAGCCACAACTTTACTCTTGGGTATTTTGTCGTATAACAGTATAACTTTAGTAACTGTGACGGACATATCAGATAGCCACAACTTTACTCTTGGGTATTTTGTCGTATAACAGTATAACTTTAGTAACTGACGGATATCAGATAGCACAACTTTACTCTTGGGTTTTTTGTCGTATAACAGTATAACTTTAGTAACTGTGACATCTGATAGCCACAACTTTACTCTTGGGTATTTTTGTCGTATAACAGTATAACTTTAGTAACTGTGACATCTGATAGCCACAACTTTACTCTTGGGTATTTTTGTCGTATAACAGTATAACTCTTTAGTAACTGTGACATCTCAGATAGCCACAACTTTACTCTTGGGTATTTTTGTCGTATAACAGTATAACTTTAGTAACTGTGACGACATCAGATAGCCACAACTTTACTCTTGGGTATTTTGTCGTATAACAGTATAACTTTGGTAACTGTGTAACGTGACATCAGATAGCCACAACTTTACTCTTGGGTATTTTTTTGTAGTATAACAGTATAACTTTAGTAACTGTAATCAGATAGCCACAACTTTATTCTGACGGACATCAAATAGCCACAACTTTACTCTTGGGTATTTTGTCGTATAACAGTATAACTTTAGTAACTGTGACATCTGATAGCCACAACTTTACTCTTGGGTATTTTGTAGTATAACAGTATAACTTTAGTAACTGTGACATCAGATAGCCACAACTTTACTCTTGGGTATTTTTGTAGTATAACAGTATAACTTTTAGTAACTGTGACGGACATCAGATAAGCCACAACTTTACTCTTGGGTATTTTGTCGTATAACAGTATAACTTTAGTAACTGTGACATCAGATAGCCACAACTTTACTCTTGGGTATTTTGTCGTATAACAGTATAACTTTGGTAACTGTGACGGACATCAGATAGCCACAACTTTACTCTTGGGTATTTTGTCGTATAACAGTATAACTTTAGTAAAACTGTGACATCAATAGCCACAACTTTACTCTTGGGTATTTTGTCGTATAACAGTATAACTTTAGTAACTGTGGACATCAGATAGCCACAACTTTACTCTTGGGTATTTTTGTCGTATAACAGTATAACTTTAGTAACTGTGACATCTGATAGCCACAACTTTACTCTTGGGTATTTTTGTCGTATAACAGTATAACTTTCGTATAACAGAAGTAACTGTGACGGACATCAGATAGCCACAACTTTACTCTTGGGTATTTGTGTAGCATAACAGTATAACTTTAGTAACTGTAACACTTGACGGACATCAGATAGCCACAACTTTACTCTTGGGTGTTTTTTGTCGTATAACAGTATAACTTTAGTAACTAT
Source organism: Tachypleus tridentatus (assembly GCF_004210375.1). Lineage (NCBI taxonomy): Eukaryota > Metazoa > Arthropoda > Merostomata > Xiphosura > Limulidae > Tachypleus > Tachypleus tridentatus. Next base: position 65,290,137 of record NC_134828.1, on the reverse strand, counting down.
GACATCAGATAGCCACAACTTTACTCTTGGGTGTTTTTGTCCTATAACAGTATAACTTTAGTAACTATGACATCAGATAGCCACAACGTTACTCTTGGGTATTTTTATCGTATAACAGTATAACTTTAGTAACTGTGACATTGACGGACATCAAATAGCCACAACTTTACTCTTGGGTATTTTTTTAGTATAACAGTATAACTTTAGTAACTCTGACATCAGATAGCCACAACTTTACTCTTGGGTATTTTTGTCGTATAACAGTATAAATTTAGTGACTGTAACGTTGACGGACATCAAATAGCCACAACTTTACTCTTGGGTATTTTTGTAGTATATCAGTATAACTTTAGTAACTGTGACATCTGATAGCCACAACTTTACTTTTGGGTATTTTTGTAGTATAACAGTATTACATTAGTAACTGTGACATCAGATAGCCACAACTTTACTCTTGGGTATTTTGTCGTATAACAGTATAACTTTGGTAACTGTGACGGACATCAGATAACCACAACTTTACTCTTGGGTATTTTGTAGTATAACAGTATAACTTTAGTAACTCTGACATCAGATAGCCACAACTTTACTCTTGGGTATTTTTGTCGTATAACAGTATAACTTTAAGTAACTGTAGCCACAACTTTACTCTTGGGTATTTTGTCGTATAACAGTATCTTTAGTAACTGTGACATCAGATAGCCACAACTTTACTCTTGGGTATTTTTGTCGTATAACAGTATAACTTTAGTAACTGTGACGGACATCAGATAGCCACAACTTTACTCTTGGGTATTTTGTCGTATAACAATTATAACTTTAGTAACTGTGACATCAGATAGCCACAACTTTACTCTTGGTATTTTTTGTCGTATAACAGTATAACTTTAGTAACTGTGACGGACATCAGATAGCCACAACTTTACTCTTGGGTATTTTGTCGTATAACAGTATAACTTTAGTAACTGTGACATCTGATAGCCACAACTTTACTCTTGGGTATTTTGTCGTATAACAGTATAACTTTATAACTGTTAGATAGCACAACTTTACTCTTGGGTATTTTGTGTATAACAGTATAACTTTAGTAACTGTGACGGATGATAGCCACAACTTTACTCTTGGGTATTTTAGTCGTAGAATAACAGTATACTCTTGGGTGTTTTTGTTTAGTAACTGTAACGTTGACGGACATCAGATAGCCACAACTTTACTCTTGGGTATTTTTGTCGTATAACAGTATAACTTTAGTAACTGTAACGGACATCTGATAGCCACAACTTTACTCTTGGGTATTTTTGTCGTATAACAGTATAATACTTTTGTAACTGTGACATCAGATAGCCACAACTTTACTCTTGCGTATTTTTGTCGTATAACAGTATAACTTAATAACTGTGACATCTCATAGCCACAACTTTACTCTTGGGTATTTTTGTAGTATAATAGTATAACTTTAGTAACTGTGACGGACATCAGATAGCCACAACTTTACTCTTGGGTATTTTTTGTCGTATAACAGTATAACTTTAGTAACTGTAACATTGACGGACATCAAATAGCCACAACTTTACTCTTGGGTATTTTTGTCGTATAACAGTATAACTTTAGTAACTGTGACATCAGATAGCCACAACTTTACTCTTGGGTATTTTTGTCGTATAACAGTATAACTTTAGTAACTGTGACATTGACATCAAATAGCCACAACTTTACTCTTGGGTATTTTTTCGTATAACAGTATAACTTTAGTAACTGTGACATCAGATAGCCACAACTTTACTCTTGGGTATTTTTTGTAACAGTATAACAGTATAACTCAAATTACTTTAACTGTATAACAGTAACTTTAGTAACTGTGACATCAGATAGCCACAACTTTACTCTTGGGTATTTTTGTAGTATAACAGTATAACTTTAGTAACTGTAACGTTGACGGACATCAAATAGCCACAACTTTACTCTTGGGTATTTTTGTCGTATAACAGTATAACTTTAGTAACTTTGACTGTGGACATCAGATAGCCACAACTTTACTCTTGGGTATTTTTGTAGTATAACAGTATAACTTTAGTAACTGTGACATCAGATAGCCACAACTTTACTCTTGGGTATTTTGTCGTATAACAGTATAACTTTAGTAACTCTGACATCAGATAGCCACAACTTTACTCTTGGGTATTTTGTCGTATAACAGTATAACTTTACTGTAACTGTGACATCAGATAGCCACAACTTTACTCTTGGGTATTTTTGTCGTATAACAGTATAACTTTAGTAACTGTAACAGTATAACTTTGACGGACATCAGATAGCCACAACTTTACTCTTGGGTATTTTTGTCGTATAACAGTATAACTTTAGTAACTGTGACATCTGATAGCCACAACTTTACTCTTGGGTATTTTTGTCGTATAACAGTATAACTTTAGTAACTGTGACATCAGATAGCCACAACTTTACTCTTGGGTATTTTTGTCGTATAACAGTATAACTTTAGTAACTGTGACATCAGATAGCCACATCTTTACTCTTGGGTATTTTGTCGTATAACAGTATAACTTTAGTAACTGTAACATTGACGGACATCAGATAGCCACAACTTTACTCTTGGGTATTTTGTCGTATAACAGTATAACTTTAGTAACTGTGACATCAGATAGCCACAACTTTACTCTTGGGTATTTTGTAGTATAACAGTATAACTTTAGTAACTGTAACGTTGACGGACAGATAAATAGCCACAACTTTACTCTTGGGTATTTTTTGTCGTATAACAGTATAACTTTAGTAACTGTGACGGACATCAGATAGCCACAACTTTACTCTTGGGTATTTTTGTCGTATAACAGTATAACTTTAGTAACTCTGACATCAGATAGCCACAACTTTACTCTTGGGTATTTTGTCGTATAACAGTATAACTTTAGTAACTGTGACATCTGATAGCCACAACTTTACTCTTGGGTATTTTTGTCGTATAACAGTATAACTTTAGTAACTGTGACGGACATCAGATAGCCACAACTTTACTCTTGGGTATTTTGTCGTATAACAGTATAACTTTAGTAACTGTGACGGACATCAGATAGTCCACAACTTTACTCTTGGGTATTTTTGTCGTATAACAGTATAACTTTAGTAACTGTGACATCAGATAGCCACAACTTTACTCTTGCGTATTTTTGTCGTATAACAGTATAACTTAATAACTGTGACATCTCATAGCCACAACTTTACTTTTGGGTATTTTTTTTGTTTAACAGTATAACTTTAGTAACTGTGACGGACATCACATAGCCACAACTTTACTTTTGGGTATTTTTTGTAACGTATAACAGTATAACTTTACTCTTGGGTAACTGTAACAGTATAACTTTAGTAACTGACATCAGATAGCCACAACTTTACTCTTGGGTATTTTTGTCGTATAACAGTATAACTTTAGTAACTGTGACATCAGATAGCCACAACTTTACTCTTGGGTTTTTTTGTCGTATAACAGTATAACTTTGGTAACTGTGACGGACATCAGATAGCCACAACTTTACTCTTGGGTATTTTTGTCGTATAACAGTATAACTTTAGTAACTGTGACATCTGATAGCCACAACTTTACTCTTGGGTATTTTTGTCGTATAACAGTATAACTTTAGTAACTGTGACATCTGATAGCCACAACTTTACTCTTGGGTATTTTTGTCGTATAACAGTATAACTTTAGTAACTGTGACGGACATCAGATAGCCACAACTTTACTCTTGGGTATTTTTGTCGTATAACAGTATAACTTTAGTAACTGTGACATCAGATAGCCACAACTTTACTCTTGGGTATTTTTGTCGTATAACAGTATAACTTTAGTAACTGTGACATCAGATAGCCACAACTTTACTCTTGGGTATTTTTGTCGTATAACAGTATAACTTTAGTAACTGTGACGGACATCAGATAGCCACAACTTTACTCTTGGGTATTTTTGTAATATAACAGTATATCTTTTGTAACTGTGACATCAGATAGCCACAACTTTACCCTTACGTATTTTTGTCGTATAACAGTATAACTTAATAACTGTGACATCTCATAGCCACAACTTTACTTTTGGGTATTTTTGTCGTTTAACAGTATAACTTTAGTAACTGTGACATCAGATAGCCACAACTTTACTCTTGGGTATTTTTTGTCGTATAACAGTATAACTTTAGTAACTGTGACATCAGATAGCCACAACTTTACTCTTGGGTGTTTTTGTCGTATAACAGTATAACTTTAGTAACTGTGACGGACATCAGATAGCCACAACTTTACTCTTGGGTATTTTTGTCGTATAACAGTATAACTTTAGTAACTGTGACATCAGATAGCCACAACTTTACTCTTGGGTATTTTTGTCGTATAACAGTATAACTTTAGTAACTGTTGACGGACATCAGATAGCCACAACTTTACTCTTGGGTATTTTTGTCGTATAACAGTATAACTTTAGTAGCTGTGACATCAGATAGCCACAACTTTACTCTTGGGTATTTTTGTCGTATAACAGTATAACTTTAGTAACTGTGACATCCGATAGCCACAACTTTACTCTTGGGTATTTTTGTCGTATAACAGTATAACTTTAGTAACTGTGACGGACATCAGATAGCCACAACTTTACTCTTGGGTATTTTTGTCGTATAACAGTATAACTTTAGTAACTGTAACGTTGACGGACATCAAATAGCCACAACTTTACTTTTGGGTATTTTTGTCGTATAACAGTATAACTTTAGTAACTGTTACGGACATTTGATAGCCACAACTTCACTCTTGGGTATTTTGTCGTATAACAGTATAACTTTAGTAACTGTGACATCAGATAGCCACAACTTTACTCTTGGGTATTTTGTCGTATAACAGTATAACTTTAGTAACTGTGACATCTGATAGCCACAACTTTACTCTTGGGTATTTTGTCGTATAACAGTATAACTTTAGTAACTGTAACGTTGACGGACATCAAATAGCCACAACTTTACTCTTGGGTATTTTTGTCGTATAACAGTATAACTTTAGTAACTGTGACATCAGATAGCCACAACTTTACTCTTGGGTATTTTTGTCGTATAACAGTATAACTTTGACTGTAACGTTGACGGACATCAAATAGCCACAACTTTACTCTTGGGTATTTTTTGTCGTATAACAGTATAACTTTAGTAACTGTGACGGACATCAGATAGCCACAACTTTACTCTTTGGTATTTTTGTCGTATAACAGTATAACTTTAGTAACTGTGACATCAGATAGCCACAACTTTACTCTTGGGTATTTTGTCGTATAACAGTATAACTTTAGTAACTGTGACATCAGATAGCCACAACTTTACTCTTGGGTATTTTTGTCGTATAACAGTATAACTTTAGTAACTGTAACGTTGACGGACATCTAATAGCCACAACTTTACTCTTGGGTATTTTTGTCGTATAACAGTATAACTTTAGTAACTGTGACGGACATCAGATAGCCACAACTTTACTCTTGGGTATTTTTGTCGTATAACAGTATAACTTTAGTAACTGTGACATCAGATAGCCACAACTTTACTCTTGGGTATTTTTTGTCGTATAACAGTATAACTTTAGTAACTGTGACATCAGATAGCCACAACTTTACTCTTGGGTATTTTTTGTCGTATAACAGTATAACTTTAGTAACTGTGACATCTGATAGCCACAACTTTACTCTTGTGTATTTTTGTCGTATAACAGTATAACTTTAGTAACTGTAACATTGACGGACATCAAATAGCCACAACTTTACTCTTGGGTATTTTTGTCGTATAACAGTATAACTTTAGTAACTGTGACATCAGATAACCACAACTTTACTCTTGGGTATTTTTGTCGTATAACAGTATAACTTTAGTAACTGTAACGTTGACGGACATCTAATAGCCACAACTTTACTCTTGGGTATTTTGTCGTATAACAGTATAACTTTAGTAACTGTGACGGACATCAGATAGCCACAACTTTACTCTTGGGTATTTTGTCGTATAACAGTATAACTTTAGTAACTGTGACATATAGCCACAACTTTACTCTTGGGTATTTTGTCGTATAACAGTATAACTTTAGTAACTGTGACATCAGATAGCCACAACTTTACTCTTGGGTATTTTGTCGTATAACAGTATAACTTTAGTAACTGTGACATCAGATAGCCACAACTTTACTCTTGTGTATTTTGTAGTATAACAGTATAACTTTAGTAACTGTGACGGACATCAGATAGCCACAACTTTACTCTTGGGTATTTTTGTCGTATAACAGTATAACTTTAGTAACTGTGACATCAGATAGCCACAACTTTACTCTTGGGTATTTTGTCGTATAACAGTATAACTTTAGTAACTGTTGACGGACATCAGATAGCCACAACTTTACTCTTGGGTATTTTTTGTAGTATAACAGTATAACTTTAGTAACTGTGACATCAGATAGCCACAACTTTACTCTTGGGTATTTTTGTCGTATAACAGTATAACTTTAGTAACTGTGACGGACATCAGATAGCCACAACTTTACTCTTGGGTATTTTTGTCGTATAACAGTATAACTTTTGTAACTGTGACATCAGATAGCCACAACTTTACTCTTGCGTATTTTTGTCGTATAACAGTATAACTTAGTAACTGTGACATCAGATAGCCACAACTTTACTCTTGGGTATTTTGTCGTATAACAGTATAACTTTAGTAACTGTGACATCTGATAGCCACAACTTTACTCTTGGGTATTTTGTCGTATAACAGTATAACTTTAGTAACTGTGACGGACATCAGATAGACACAACTTTACTCTTGGGTATTTTGTCGTATAACAGTATAACTTTAGTAACTGTGACGTACATCAGATAGCCACAACTTTACTTTTGGGTATTTTTGTCGTATAACAGTATAACTTTAGTAACTGTGACATCAGATAGCCACAACTTTACTCTTGGGTATTTTTGTCGTATAACAGTATAACTTTAGTAACTGTGACATCAGATAGCCACAACTTTACTCTTGGGTATTTTTGTCGTATAACAGTATAACTTTAGTAACTGTGACGGACGTCAGATAGCCACAACTTTACTCTTGGGTGTTTTTGTCGTATAACAGTATAACTTTAGTAACTGTGACATCAGATAGCCACAACTTTACTCTTGGGTATTTTTTGTCGTATAACAGTATAACTTTAGTAACTGTGACGGACATCAGATAGCCACAACTTTACTCTTGGGTATTTTTGTAGTATAACAGTATAACTGTTATAACTGTAGTAACTGTGACATCAGGTATCCACAACTTTACTCTTGGGTATTTTTGTCGTATAACAGTATAACTTTAGTAACTGTAACGTTGACGGACATCAGATAGCCACAACTTTACTCTTGGGTATTTTGTCGTATAACAGTATAACTTTGGTAACTGTGACGGACATCAGATAGCCACAACTTTACTCTTGGGTATTTTTGTAGTATAACAGTATAACTTTAGTAACTGTGACATCAGATAGCCACAACTTTACTCTTGGGTATTTTTGTAGTATAACAGTATAACTTTAGTAACTGTGACATCAGATAGCCACAACTTTACTCTTGGGTATTTTGTCGTATAACAGTATAACTTTAGTAACTGTGACATCAGATAGCCACAACTTTACTCTTGGGTATTTTTGTCGTATAACAGAATAACTTTAGTAACTGTGTTGACGGACATCAAATAGCCACAGCTTTACTTTTGGGTATTTTTGTCGTATAACAGTATAACTTTAGTAACTGTTACGGACATCTGATAGCCACAGCTTTACTCTTGGGTATTTTTGTCGTATAACAGTATAACTTTAGTAACTGTGCCACAAACTTTATTTTTGTCGTATAACCAATATATAACTTTAGTAACTGGACATCAGATAGCCACAACTTTACTCTTGGGTATTTTTGTCGTATAACAGTATAACTTTAGTAACTGTGACATCTGATAGCCACAACTTTACTCTTGGGTATTTTTGTCGTATAACAGTATAACTTTAGTAACTGTAACATTGACGGACATCAAATAGCCACAACTTTACTCTTGGGTATTTTTGTAGTATAACAGTATAACTTTAGTAACTGTGACATCAGATAGCCACAACTTTACTCTTGGGTATTTTTGTCGTATAACAGTATAAATTTAGTGACTGTAACGTTGACGGACATCTAATAGCCACAACTTTACTCTTGGGTATTTTTTGTCGTATAACAGAATAACTTTAGTAACTTTGACGGACATCAGATAGCCACAACTTTACTCTTGGGTATTTGTGTAGCATAACAGTATAACTTTAGTAACTCTGACATCAGATAGCCACAACTTTACTCTTGGGTATTTTGTCGTATAACAGTATAACTTTAGTAACTGTGACATCTGATAGCCACAACTTTACTCTTGGGTATTTTGTCGTATAACAGTATAACTTTAGTAACTGTGACGGACATCAGATAGCCACAACTTTACTCTTGGGTATTTTTGTCGTATAACAGTATAACTTTAGTAACTGTGACGGACATCAGATAGCCACAACTTTCCTCTTGGGTGTTTTTGTCGTATAACAGTATAACTTTAGTAACTGTGACGTCAGATAGCCACAACTTTACTCTTGGGTATTTTTGTCGTATAACAGTATAACTTTAGTAACTGTGACATCAGATAGCCACAACTTTACTCTTGGGTATTTTTGTCGTATAACAGTATAACTTTAGTAACTGTGACGGACATCAGATAGCCACAACTTTACTCTTGGGTATTTTTGTAGTATAACAGTATAACTGTAGTAACTGTGTAACTGTGACATCAGGTATCCACAACTTTACTCTTGGGTATTTTTGTCGTATAACAGTATAACTTTAGTAACTGTGACATCAGATAGCCACAACTTTACTCTTGGGTATTTTGTCGTATAACAGTATAACTTTAGTAACTGTGACGGACATCAGATAGCCACAACTTTACTCTTGGGTATTTTTGTCGTATAACAGTATAACTTTAGTAACTGTGACATCTGATAGCCACAACTTTACTCTTGGGTATTTTTGTCGTATAACAGTATAACTTTAGTAACTGTGACATCTGATAGCCACAACTTTACTCTTGGGTATTTTGTCGTATAACAGTATAACTTTAGTAACTGTGACGGACATCAGATAGCCACAACTTTACTCTTGGGTATTTTTGTAGTATAACAGTATAACTTTAGTAACTGTGACATCAGATAGCCACAACTTTACTCTTGGGTATTTTGTCGTATAACAGTATAACTTTGGTAACTGTGACGGACATCAGATAACCACAACTTTACTCTTGGGTATTTTTGTAATATAACAGTATAACTTTAGTAACTGTGACATCAGATAGCCACAACTTTACTCTTGGGTATTTTTGTCGTATAACAGTATAACTTTAGTAACTGTGACATCAGATAGCCACAACTTTACTCTTGGGTATTTTTGTCGTATAACAGTATAACTTTAGTAACTGTGACATCTGATAGCCACAACTTTACTCTTGGGTATTTTTGTCGTATAACAGTATAACTTTAGTAACTGTGACATCCGATAGCCACAACTTTACTCTTGGGTATTTTTGTCGTATAACAGAATAACTTTAGTAACTTTGACGGACATCAGATAGCCACAACTTTACTCTTGGGTATTTGTGTAGCATAACAGTATAACTTTAGTAACTCTGACATCAGATAGCCACAACTTTACTCTTGGGTATTTTGTCGTATAACAGTATAACTTTAGTAACTGTTACGGACATCTGATAGCCACAGCTTTACTCTTGGGTATTTTTGTCGTATAACAGTATAACTTTAGTAACTGTGACATCAGATAGCCACAACTTTACTCTTGGGTATTTTTGTCGTATAACAGTATAACTTTAGTAACTGTGACATCAGATAGCCACAACTTTACTCTTGGGTATTTTTGTAGTATAACAGTATAACTTTAGTAACTGTGACGGACATCAGAAAGCCACAACTTTACTCTTGAATATTTTTGTCGTATAACAGCATAACTTTAGTAACTGTAACGTTGACGGACATCAAATAGCCACAGCTTTACTTTTGGGTAGTTTTGTCGTATAACAGTATAACTTTAGTAACTGTTACGGACATCTGATAGCCACAGCTTTACTCTTGGGTATTTTTGTCGTATAACAGTATAACTTTAGTAACTGTGACATCAGATAGCCACAACTTTACTCTTGGGTATTTTTGTCGTATAACAGTATAACTTTAGTAACTGTGACATCTGATAGCCACAACTTTACTCTTGGGTATTTTTGTCGTATAACAGTATAAATCTAGTGACTGTAACGTTGACGGACATCTAATAGCCACAACTTTACTCTTGGGTATTTTTGTCGTATAACAGTATAACTTTAGTAACTGTGACATCAGATAGCCACAACTTTACTCTTGGGTATTTTTGTAGTATAACAGTATAACTTAAGTGACTGTAACGTGACGGACATGAAATACCCACAACTTTACTCTTGGGTATTTTTGTAGTATAACAGTATAACTTTGGTAACTGTGACGGACATCACATAGCCACAACTTTACTCTTGGGTATTTTTGTCGTATAACAGTATAACTTTAGTAACTGTGACATCAGATAGCCACAACTTTACTCTTGTGTATTTTGTCGTATAACAGTATAACTTTAGTAACTGTGACATCAGATAGCCACAACTTTACTCTTGGGTATTTTTGTAGTATAACAGTATAAATATAGTGACTGTAACGTTGACGGACATCTAATAGCCACAACTTTACTCTTGGGTATTTTTGTCGTATAACAGTATAACTTTAGTAACTTTGACGGACATCAGATAGCCACAACTTTACTCTTGGGTATTTGTGTAGCATAACAGTATAACTTTAGTAACTCTGACATCAGATAGCCACAACTTTACTCTTGGGTATTTTGTCGTATAACAGTATAACTTTAGTAGCTGTGACATCAGATAGTCACAACGTTACTCTTGGGTATTTTTATCGTATAACAGTATAACTTTAGTAACTGTGACATCTGATAGCCACAACTTTACTCTTGGGTATTTTTGTCGTATAACAGTATAACTTTAGTAACTGTAACATTGACGGACATCAAATTGCCCCAACTTTACTCTTGGGTATTTTTGTAGTATAACAGTATAACTTTAGTAACTGTGACATCAGATAGCCACAACTTTACTCTTGGGTATTTTTTTGTAGTATAACAGTATAAATATAGTGACTGTAACGTTGACGGACATCTAATAGCCACAACTTTACTCTTGGGTATTTTTGTCGTATAACAGAATAACTTTAGTAACTTTGACGGACATCAGATAGCCACAACTTTACTCTTGGGTATTTTTTGTAGTATAACAGTATAACTTTAGTAACTGTGACATCAGATAGCCACAACTTTACTCTTGGGTATTTTGTCGTATAACAGTATAACTTTAGTAACTGTGACGGACATCAGATAGCCACAACTTTACTCTTGGGTATTTTTGTCGTATAACAGTATAACTTTAGTAACTGTGACGGACATCAGATAGCCACAACTTTACTCTTGGGTATTTTTGTAGTATAACAGTATAACTTTAGTAACTGTGACATCAGATAGCCACAACTTTACTCTTGGGTATTTTGTCGTATAACAGTATAACTTTAGTAACTGTGTGACATCAGATAGCCACAACTTTACTCTTGGGTATTTTTGTCGTATAACAGTATAACTTTAGTAACTGTGACGTACATCAGATAGCCACAACTTTACTTTTGAATATTTTTGTAGTATAACAGTATAACTTTAGTAACTTTGACGGACATCAGATAGCCACAACTTTACTCTTGGGTATTTGTGTAGCATAACAGTATAACTTTAGTAACTGTGACATCTGATAGCCACAACTTTACTCTTGGGTATTTTGTCGTATAACAGTATAACTTTAGTAACTGTGACGGACATCAGATAGCCACAACTTTACTTTTGGGTATTTTTGTAGTATAACAGTATAACTTTAGTAACTGTGACGGACATCAGATAGCCACAACTTTACTCTTGGGTAGTTTTTGTCCTATAACAGTATAACTTTAGTAACTCTGACATCAGATAGCCACAACTTTACTCTTGGGTATTTTTGTCGTATAACAGTATAAATTTAGTGACTGTAACGTTGACGGACATCAAATAGCCACAACTTTACTCTTGGGTATTTTTGTAGTATATCAGTATAACTTTAGTAACTGTGACATCTGATAGCCACAACTTTACTCTTGGGTATTTTTGTCGTATAACAGTATAACTTTAATAACTGTGACGGTCATCAGATAGCCACAACTTTACTCTTTTGTATTTTTGAAATATAATAGTATATCTTTTGTAATTTTGACATCAGATAGCCACAACTTTACTCTTGGGTATTTTTGTCGTAAACAGTATAACTTTAGTAACTGTGACATCAGATAGCCACAACTTTACTCTTGGGTATTTTGTCGTATAACAGTATAACTTTAGTAACTGTGACATCTGATAGCCACAACTTTACTCTTGGGTATTTTGTCGTATAACAGTATAACTTTAGTAACTGTGACGTACATCAGATAGCCACAACTTTACTCTTGGGTATTTTTGTAGTATAACAGTATAACTTTAGTAACTGTGACGGACATCAGATAACCAGAACTTTACTCTTGGGTATTTTGTGTAAGTATAACAGTATAACTTTAGTAACTGTGACATCAGATAGCCACAACTTTACTCTTGGGTATTTTTGTCGTATAACAGTATAACTTTAGTAACTGTGACATCTGATAGCCACAACTTTACTCTTGGGTATTTTGTCGTATAACAGTTTAACTTTGGTAACTGTGACGGACATCAGATAGCCACAACTTTACTCTTGGGTATTTTTGTCGTATAACAGTATAACTTTAGTAACTGTGACATCTGATAGCCACAACTTTACTCTTGGGTATTTTTGTCGTATAACAGTATAACTTTAGTAACTGTGACGGACATCAGATAGCCACAACTTTACTCTTTGGTATTTTTTGTAGTATAACAGTATAACTGTTATAACTGTAGTAACTGTGACATCAGGTATCCACAACTTTACTCTTGGGTATTTTTGTAGTATAACAGTATAATCCTTAAGTAACTGTAACGTTGACGGACATGAAATACCCACAACTTTACTCTTGGGTATTTTTGTCGTATAACAGTATAACTTTAGTAACTGTGACGGACATCAGATAGCCACAACTTTACTCTTGGGTATTTTTGTAGTATAACAGTATAACTTTAGTAACTCTGACATCAGATAGCCACAACTTTACTCTTGGGTATTTTGTCGTATAACAGTATAACTTTAGTAACTCTGACATCAGATAGCCACAACTTTACTCTTGGGTATTTTATCGTATAACAGTATAACTTTAGTAACTCTGACATCAGATAGCCACAACTTTACTCTTGAATATTTTTGTCGTATAACAGCATAACTTTAGTAACTGTAACGTTGACGGACATCAAATAGCCACAACTTTACTTTTGGGTATTTTTGTCGTATAACAGTATAACTTTAGTAACTGTGACGGACATCTGATAGCCACAACTTTACTCTTGGGTATTTTTGTCGTATAACAGTATAACTTTAGTAACTGTGACGGTCATCAGATAGCCACGACTTTCCTCTTGGGTATTTTTGTCGTATAACAGTATAACTTTAGTAACTGCGACATCTGATAGCCACAACTTTACTCTTGGGTATTTTTGTCGTATAACAGTATAACTTTAGTAACTGTAACATTGACGGACATCAAATTGCCCCAACTTTACTCTTGGGTATTTTTGTAGTATAACAGTATAACTTTAGTAACTGTGACATCAGATAGCCACAACTTTACTCTTGGGTATTTTGTAGTATAACAGTATAAATATAGTGACTGTAACGTTGACGGACATTTAATAGCCACAACTTTACTCTTGGGTATTTTTGTCGTATAACAGAATAACTTTAGTAACTTTGACGGACATCAGATAGCCACAACTTTACTCTTGGGTATTTGTGTAGCATAACAGTATAACTTTAGTAACTCTGACATCAGATAGCCACAACTTTACTCTTGGGTATTTTGTCGTATAACAGTATAACTTTAGTAACTGTGACATCTGATAGCCACAACTTTACTCTTGGGTATTTTGTCGTATAACAGTATAACTTTAGTAACTGTGACGTACATCAGATAGCCACAACTTTACTTTTGGGTATTTTTGTCGTATAACAGTATAACTTTAGTAACTGTGACGGACATCAGATAGCCACAACTTTACTCTTGGGTATTTTTGTCGTATAACAGTATAACTTTAGTAACTGTGACATCAGATAGCCACAACTTTACTCTTGGGTATTTTTGTCGTATAACAGTATAACTTTAGTAACTGTGACATCTGATAGCCACAACTTTACTCTTGGGTATTTTTGTCGTATAACAGTAACACTTTAGTAACTGTGACGGACATCAGATAGCCAAAACTTTACTCTTGGGTATTTTTGTAGTATAACAGTATAACTGTTATAACTGTAGTAACTGTGACATCAGGTATCCACAACTTTACTCTTGGGTATTTTTGTCGTATAACAGTATAACTTTAGTAACTGTGACGGACATCAGATAGCCACAACTTTACTCTTGGGTATTTTTGTAGTATAACAGTATAACTGTTATAACTTTAGCAACTTGACATCAGATAGCCACAACTTTACTCTCGTGTATTTTGTAGTATAACAGTATAACTTTGGTAACTGTGACGGACATCAGATAGCCACAACTTTACTCTTGGGTATTTTTGTCGTATAACAGTATAACTTTAGTAACTGTGACATCTGATAGCCACAACTTTACTCTTGGGTATTTTTGTCGTATAACAGTATAACTTTAGTAACTGTGACATCTGATAGCCACAACTTTACTCTTGGGTATTTTGTCGTATAACAGTATAACTTTGGTAACTGTGACGGACATCAGATAGCCACAACTTTACTCTTGGGTATTTTTGTCGTATAACAGTATAACTTTAGTAACTGTGACATCAGATAGCCACAACTTTACTCTTGGGTATTTTTGTCGTATAACAGTATAACTTTAGTAACTGTGACGGACATCAGATAACCACAACTTTACTCTTGGGTATTTTTGTAATATAACAGTATATCTTTTGTAACTGTGACATCAGATAGCCACAACTTTACTCTTGGGTATTTTTGTCGTATAACAGTATAACTTTAGTAACTGTGACGGACATCAGATAGCCACAACTTTACTCTTGGGTATTTTTGTCGTATAACAGTATAATTTAGTAACTGTAACATTGACGGACATCTAATAGCCACAACTTTACTCTTGGGTGTTTTTTTCCTATAACAGTATAACTTTAGTAACTGTGACGTCAGATAGCCACAACTTTACTCTTGGGTATTTTTGTCGTATAACAGTATAACTTTAGTAACTGTGACATCAGATAGCCACAACTTTACTCTTGGGTATTTTTGTCGTATAACAGTATAACTTTAGTAACTGTAACGTTGACGGACATCAGATAGCCACAACTTTACTCTTGGGTATTTTTGTCGTATAACAGTATAACTTTAGTAACTGTTACGGACATTGATAGCCACAGCTTTACTCTTGGGTATTTTTGTCGTATAACAGTATAACTTTAGTAACTGTGACGGACATCAGATAGCCACAACTTTACTCTTGGGTATTTTTGTCGTATAACAGTATAACTTTAGTAACTGTGACATCAGATAGCCACAACTTTACTCTTGGGTATTTTTGTAGTATAATAGTATAACTTTAGTAACTGTGACGGACATCAGAAAGCCACAACTTTACTCTTGGGTATTTTTGTCGTATAACAGTATAACTTTAGTAACTGTAACATTGACGGACATCAAATAGCCACGACTTTACTCTTGGGTGTTTTTGTCGTATAACAGTATAACTTTAGTAACTGTGACATCAGATAGCCACAACTTTACTCTTGGGTATTTTTGTCGTATAACAGTATAACTTTAGTAACTGTGACATCTGATAGCCACAACTTTACTCTTGGGTATTTTTGTCGTATAACAGTATAAATCTAGTGACTGTAACGTTGACGGACATCTAATAGCCACAACTTTACTCTTGGGTATTTTTGTCGTATAACAGTATAACTTTAGTAACTGTGACATCAGATAGCCACAACTTTACTCTTGGGTATTTTTGTAGTATAACAGTATAATCCTTAAGTGACTGTAACGTTGACGGACATGAAATACCCACAACTTTACTCTTGGGTATTTTTGTCGTATAACAGTATAACTTTAGTAACTGTGACGGACATCAGATAGCCACAACTTTACTCTTGGGTATTTTTGTCGTATAACAGTATAACTTTAGTAACTGTGACATCAGATAGCCACAACTTTACTCTTGGGTATTTTTGTCGTATAACAGTATAACTTAGTACTGTAACGTTGACGGACATCAGATAGCCACAACTTTACTCTTGGGTATTTTTGTCGTATAACAGTATAACTTTAGTAACTTTGACGGACACCAGATAGCCACAACTTTACTCTTGGGTATTTGTGTAGCATAACAGTATAACTTTAGTAACTCTGACATCAGATAGCCACAACTTTACTCTTGGGTATTTTGTCGTATAACAGTATAACTTTAGTAACTGTGACATCTGATAGCCACAACTTTACTCTTGGGTATTTTTGTCGTATAACAGTATAACTTTAGTAACTGTAACATTGACGGACATCAAATTGCCCCAACTTTACTCTTGGGTATTTTTGTAGTATAACAGTATAACTTTAGTAACTCTGACATCAGATAGCCACAACTTTATTCTTAGTTATTTTTGTAGTATAACAGTATAAATATAGTGACTGTAACGTTGACGGACATCTAATAGCCACAACTTTACTCTTGGGTATTTTTGTCGTATAACAGAATAACTTTAGTAACTTTGACGGACATCAGATAGCCACAACTTTACTCTTGGGTTTTTTGTAGCATAACAGTATAACTTTAGTAACTCTGACATCAGATAGCCACAACTTTACTCTTGGGTATTTTGTCGTATAACAGTATAACTTTAGTAACTGTGACATCTGATAGCCACAACTTTACTCTTGGGTATTTTGTCGTATAACAGTATAACTTTAGTAACTGTGACGTACATCAGATAGCCACAACTTTACTCTTGGGTATTTTTGTAGTATAACAGTATAACTTTAGTAACTGTGACGGACATCAGATAACCAGAACTTTACTTTAGGGTATTTTTGTAATATAACAGTATAACTTTAGTAACTCTGACATCAGATAGCCCCAACTTTACTCTTGGGAATTTTTGTCGTATAACAGTATAACTTTGGTAACTGTGACATCTGATAGCCACAACTTTACTTTTGGGTATTTTTGTCGTTTAACAGTATAACTTTAGTAACTGTGACGGCCATTAGAAATCCACAACTTTACTCTTGGGTATTTTTGTCGTATAACAGTATAACTTTAGTAACTGTGACATCTGATAGCCACAACTTTACTCTTGGGTATTTTTGTCGTATAACAGTATAACTTTAGTAACTGTGACATCTGATAGCCACAACTTTACTCTTGGGTATTTTTGTCGTATAACAGTAACACTTTAGTAACTGTGACGGACATCAGATAGCCAAAACTTTACTCTTGGGTATTTTTGTAGTATAACAGTATAACTGTTATAACTGTAGTAACTGTGACATCAGGTATCCACAACTTTACTCTTGGGTATTTTTGTAGTATAAGAGTATAACTTTAGTAACTGTAACGTTGACGGACATCAAATAGCCACAACTTTACTCTTGGGTATTTTTGTCGTATAACAGTATAACTTTAGTAACTGTGACATCAGATAGCCACAACTTTACTCTTGGGTATTTTGTCGTATAACAGTATAACTTTGGTAACTGTGACGGACATCAGATAGCCACAACTTTACTCTTGGGTATTTTTGTCGTATAACAGTATAACTTTAGTAACTGTGACATCTGATAGCCACAACTTTACTCTTGGGTATTTTTGTCGTATAACAGTATAACTTTAGCAACTGTGACATCAGATAGCCACAACTTTACTCTTGGGTATTTTTGTAGTATAACAGTATAACTTTAGTAACTGTGACGGACATCAGATAGCCACAACTTTACTCTTGGGTATTTTTGTCGTATAACAGTATAACTTTAGTAACTGTGACATCAGATAGCCACAACTTTACTCTTGGGTATTTTTGTCGTATAACAGTATAACTTTAGTAACTGTAACTTTGACGGACATCAGATAGCCACAACTTTACTCTTGGGTATTTTTGTCGTATAACAGTATAACTTTAGGAACTGTAACTTTGACGGACATCAGATAGCCACAACTTTACTCTTGGGTATTTTTGTCGTATAACAGTATAACTTTAGTAACTGTGACGGACATCAGATAGCCACAACTTTACTCTTGGGTATTTTTGTCGTATAATAGTTTAGATTTAGTAACTGTAACATTGACGGACATCTAATAGCCACGACTTTACTCTTGGGTGTTTTTTTCCTATAACAGTATAACTTTAGTAACTGTGACGTCAGATAGCCACAACTTTACTCTTGGGTGTTTTTGTCGTATAACAGAATAACTTTAGTAACTGTGACGGACATCAGATAGCCACAACTTTACTCTTGGGTATTTGTGTAGTATAACAGTATAACTTTAGTAACTGTGACGGACGTCAGATAGCCACAACTTTACTCTTGGGTATTTTTGTCGTATAACAGTATAACTTTAGTAACTATGACATCAGATAGCCACAACTTTACTCTTGGGTATTTTTATCGTATAACAGTATAACTTTAGTAACTGTAACATTGACGGACATCAAATAGCCACAACTTTACTCTTGGGTATTTTTTTAGTATAACAGTATAACTTTAGTAACTCTGACATCAGATAGCCACAACTTTACTCTTGGGTATTTTTGTCGTATAACAGTATAAATTTAGTGACTGTAACGTTGACGGACATCAAATAGCCACAACTTTACTCTTGGGTATTTTTGTAGTATATCAGTATAACTTTAGTAACTGTGACATCTGATAGCCACAACTTTACTCTTGGGTATTTTTGTCGTATAACAGTATAACTTTAGTAACTGTGACATCAGATAACCACAACTTTACTCTTGGGTATTTTTGAAATATAATAGTATATCTTTTGTAATTTTGACATCAGATAGCCACAACTTTACTCTTGGGTATTTTTGTCGTAAACAGTATAACTTTGGTAACTGTGACATCTGATAGCCACAACTTTACTCTTGGGTATTTTTGTCGTATAACAGTATAACTTAAGTAACTGTGACATCCGATAGCCACAACTTTACTCTTGGGTATTTTTGTCGTATAACAGTATAACTTTAGTAACTGACGGACATCAGATAGCCACAACTTTACTCTTGGGTATTTTGTGTAGTATAACAGTATAACTTTAGTAACTCTGACATCAGATAGCCACAACTTTACTCTTGAATATTTTTGTCGTATAACAGCATAACTTTAGTAACTGTAACGTTGACGGACATCAAATAGCCACAGCTTTACTTTTGGGTATTTTTGTCGTATAACAGTATAACTTTAGTAACTGTTACGGACATTTGATAGCCACAGCTTTACTCTTGGGTATTTTTGTCGTATAACAGTATAACTTTAGTAACTGTGACGGTCATCAGATAGCCACAACTTTACTCTTGGGTATTTTTGTCGTATAACAGTATAACTTAATAACTGTGACATCTCATAGCCACAACTTTACTCTTGGGTATTTTTGTAGTATAATAGTATAACTTTAGTAACTGTGACGGACATCAGAAAGCCACAACTTTACTCTTGGGTATTTTTGTAGTATTACAGTATAACTTTAGTAACTGTAACATTGACGGACATCAAATAGCCACGACTTTACTCTTGGGTGTTTTTTTGTCCTATAACAGTATAACTTTAGTAACTGTGACGTCAGATAGCCACAACTTTACTCTTGGGTATTTTTGTCGTATAACAGTATAAAATTGGTAACTGTGTCATCTAATAGCCACAACTTTACTCTTGGGTATTTTTTTCGTATAATAGTATAAATTTAGTAACTGTGACATCTGATAGCCACAACTTTACTCTTGGGTATTTTTGTCGTATAACAGTATAAATCTAGTGACTGTAACGTTGACGGACATCTAATAGCCACAACTTTACTCTTGGGTATTTTTGTCGTATAACAGTATAACTTTAGTAACTGTGACATCAGATAGCCAAAACTTTACTCTTGGGTATTTTTGTAGTATAACAGTATAATCATTAAGTGACTGTAACGTTGACGGACATGAAATACCCACAACTTTAATCTTGGGTATTTTTGTAGTATAACAGTATAACTTTGGTAACTGTGACGGACATCAGATAGCCACAACTTTACTCTTGGGTATTTTTGTCGTATAACAGTATAACATTAGTAACTGTGACATCAGATAGCCACAACTTTACTCTTGGGTATTTTTGTCGTATAACAGTATAACTTTAGTAACTGTGACATCAGATAACCACAACTTTACTCTTGGGTTATTTTTGTAGTATAACAGTATAAATATAGTGACTGTAACGTTGACGGACATCTAATAGCCACAACTTTACTCTTGGGTATTTTTGTCGTATAACAGTATAACTTTAGTAACTGTGACATCAGATAGCCACAACTTTACTCTTGGGTATTTTTGTAGTATAACAGTATAACTTTGGTAACTGTGACGGACATCAGAAAGCCACAACTTTACTCTTGGGTATTTTTGTCGTATAACAGTATAACTTTAGTAACTGTGACATCTGATAGCCACAACTTTACTCTTGGGTATTTTTGTCGTATAACAGTATAACTTTAGTAACTGTGACATCAGATAGCCACAACTTTACTCTTGGGTATTTTTGTAGTATAACAGTATAACTTTAGTAACTGTGACGGACATCAGATAACCACAACTTTACTCTTGGGTATTTTTGTCGTATAACAGTATAACTTTAGTAACTGTGACATCAGATAGCCACAACTATACTCTTGTGTATTTTTGTCGTATAACAGTATAACTTTAGTAACTGTAACTTTGACGGACATCAGATAGCCACAACTTTACTCTTGGGTATTTTTGTCGTATAACAGTATAACTTTAGGAACTGTAACTTTGACGGACATCAGATAGCCACAACTTTACTCTTGGGTATTTTTGTCGTATAACAGAATAACTTAGTAACTGTGACGGACATTAGAAAGCCACAACTTTACTCTTGGGTATTTTTGTCGTATAACAGTTTAGATTTAGTAACTGTAACATTGACGGACATCTAATAGCCACAACTTTACTCTTGGGTGTTTTTTTCCTATAACAGTATAACTTTAGTAACTGTGACATCAGATAGCCACAACTTTACTCTTGGGTATTTTTGTCGTATAACAGTATAACTTTAGTAACTGTGACGGACATCAGATAGCCACAACTTTACTCTTGGGTATTTTTGTAGTATAACAGTATAACTTTAGTAACTGTGACGGACGTCAGATAGCCACAACTTTACTCTTGGGTGTTTTTGTCCTATAACAGTATAACTTTAGTAACTATGACATCAGATAGCCACAACTTTACTCTTGGGTATTTTGTCGTATAACAGTATAACTTTAGTAACTGTGACATTGACGGACATCAAATAGCCACAACTTTACTCTTGGGTATTTTTTTAGTATAACAGTATAACTTTAGTAACTCTGACATCAGATAGCCACAACTTTACTCTTGGGTATTTTGTCGTATAACAGTATAAATTTAGTGACTGTAACGTTGACGGACATCAAATAGCCATAACTTTACTCTTGGGTATTTTTGTAGTATATCAGTATAACTTTAGTAACTGTGACATCTGATAGCCACAACTTTACTTTTGGGTATTTTTGTAGTATAACAGTATTACATTAGTAACTGTGACATCAGATAACCACAACTTTACTCTTGGGTATTTTTGTAATATAACAGTATAACTTTTGTAACTTTGACATCAGATAGCCACAACTTTACTCTTGGGTATTTTTGTCGTATAACAGTATAACTTTAGTAACTGTGACATCTGATAGCCACAACTTTACTCTTGGGTATTTTTGTCGTATAACAGTATAACTTTAGTAACTGTGACATCCGATAGCCACAACTTTACTCTTGGGTATTTTTGTCGTATAACAGAATAACTTTAGTAACTTTGACGGACATCAGATAGCCACAACTTTACTCTTGGGTATTTGTGTAGCATAACAGTATAACTTTAGTAACTCTGATATCAGATATCCACAACTTTACTCTTGAATATTTTTGTCATATAACAGCATAACTTTAGTAACTGTAACGTTGACGGACATCAAATAGCCACAGCTTTACTTTTGGGTATTTTTGTCGTATAACAGTATAACTTTAGTAACTGTTACGGATATTTGATAGCCACAGCTTTACTTTTGGGTATTTTTATCGTATAACAGTATAACTTTAATAACTGTGACGGTCATCAGATAGCCACGACTTTACTCTTCCGTATTTTTGTCGTATAACAGTATAACTTAATAACTGTGACATCTCATAGCCACAACTTTACTCTTGGGTATTTTTGTAGTATAATAGTATAACTTTAGTAACTGTGACGGATATCAGAAAGCCACAGCTTTACTCTTGGGTATTTTTGTAGTATTACAGTATAACTTTAGTAACTGTAACATTGACGGACATCAAATAGCCACGACTTTACTCTTGGGTATTTTTGTCCTATAACAGTATAACTTTAGTAACTGTGACATCAGATAGCCACAACTTTACTCTTGGGTATTTTTGTCGTATAACAGTATAAAATTGGTAACTGTGTCATCTAATAGCCACAACTTTACTCTTGGGTATTTTTTTCGTATAATAGTATAAATTTAGTAACTGTGACATCTGATAGCCACAACTTTACTCTTGGGTATTTTTGTCGTATAACAGTATAAATCTAGTGACTGTAACGTTGACTGACATCTAATAGCCACAACTTTACTCTTGGGTATTTTTGTCGTATAACAGTATAACTTTAGTAACTGTGACATCAGATAGCCAAAACTTTACTCTTGGGTATTTTTGTAGTATAACAGTATAATCATTAAGTGACTATAACGTTGATTTGACATGAAATCCACAACTTTACTCTTGGGTATTTTTGTAGTATAACAGTATAACTTTGGTAACTGTGACGGACATCACATAGCCACAACTTTACTCTTGGGTATTTTTGTCGTATAACAGTATAACATTAGTAACTGTGACATCAGATAGCCACAACTTTACTCTTGTGTATTTTGTCGTATAACAGTATAACTTTAGTAACTGTGACATGAGATAACCACAACTTTACTCTTGGTTATTTTTGTAGTATAACAGTATAAATATAGTGACTGTAACGTTGACGGACATCTAATAGCCACAACTTTACTCTTGGGTATTTTTGTCGTATAACAGTATAACTTTAGCAACTGTGACATCAGATAGCCACAACTTTACTCTCGTGTATTTTGTAGTATAACAGTATAACTTTGGTAACTGTGACGGACATCAGAAAGCCACAACTTTACTCTTGGGTATTTTTGTCGTATAACCATATAACTTTAGTAACTGTGACACCTGATAGCCACAACTTTACTCTTGGGTATTTTTGTCGTATAACAGTATAACTTTAGTAACTGTGACATCAGATAGCCACAACTTTACTCTTGGGTATTTTTGTAGTATAACAGTATAACTTTGGTAACTGTGACGGACATCAGATAACCACAACTTTACTCTTGGGTATTTTTCTCGTATAACAGTATAACTTTAGCAACTGTGACATCAGATAGCCACAACTATACTCTTGTGTATTTTTGTCGTATAACAGTATAACTTTAGTAACTGTAACTTTGACGGACATCAGATAGCCACAACTTTACTCTTGGGTATTTTTGTCGTATAACAGTATAACTTTAGGAACTGTAACTTTGACGGACATCAGATAGCCACAACTTTACTCTTGCGTATTTTTGTCGTATAACAGAATAACTTAGTAACTGTGACGGACATTAGAAAGCCACAACTTTACTTTTGGGTATTTTTGTCGTATAATAGTTTAGATTTAGTAACTGTAACATTGACGGACATCTAATAGCCACGACTTTACTCTTGGGTGTTTTTTTCCTATAACAGTATAACTTTAGTAACTGTGACGTCAGATAGCCACAACTTTACTCTTGGGTGTTTTTGTCGTATAACAGAATAACTTTAGTAACTGTGACGGACATCAGATAGCCACAACTTTACTCTTGGGTATTTTTGTAGTATAACAGTATAACTTTAGTAACTGTGACGGACGTCAGATAGCCACAACTTTACTCTTGGGTGTTTTTGTCCTATAACAGTATAACTTTAGTAACTATGACATCAGATAGCCACAACGTTACTCTTGGGTATTTTTATCGTATAACAGTATAACTTTAGTAACTGTGACATCAGATAGCCACAACTTTACTCTTGGGTATTTTTATCGTATAACAGTATAACTTTAGTAACTGTGACATCAGATAGCCACAACTTTACTCTTGGGTATTTTTTTCGTATAATAGTATAAATTTAGTAACTGTGACATCTGATAGCCACAACTTTACTCTTGGGTATTTTTGTCGTATAACAGTATAAATCTAGTGACTGTAACGTTGACGGACATCTAATAGCCACAACTTTACTCTTGGGTATTTTTGTCGTATAACAGTATAACTTTAGTAACTGTGACATCAGATAGCCAAAACTTTACTCTTGGGTATTTTTGTAGTATAACAGTATAATCATTAAGTGACTGTAACGTTGACGGACATGAAATACCCACAACTTTAATCTTGGGTATTTTTGTAGTATAACAGTATAACTTTGGTAACTGTGACGGACATCACATAGCCACAACTTTACTCTTGGGTATTTTTGTCGTATAACAGTATAACTTTAGTAACTGTGACATCAGATTGCCACAACTTTACTCTTGTGTATTTTGTCGTATAACAGTATAACTTTAGTAACTGTGACATGAGATAACCACAACTTTACTCTTGGTTATTTTTGTAGTATAACAGTATAAATATAGTGACTGTAACGTTGACGGACATCTAATAGCCACAACTTTACTCTTGGGTATTTTTGTCGTATAACAGAATAACTTTAGTAACTTTGACGGACATCAGATAGCCACAACTTTACTCTTGGGTATTTGTGTAGCATAACAGTATAACTTTAGTAACTGTGACATCAGATAGTCACAACTTTACTCTTGGGTATTTTTATCGTATAACAGTATAACTTTAGTAACTGTGACATCTGATAGCCACAACTTTACTCTTGGGTATTTTTGTCGTATAACAGAATAACTTTAGTAACTTTGACGGACATCAGATAGCCACAACTTTACTCTTGGGTTTTTGTGTAGCATAACAGTATAACTTTAGTAACTCTGACATCAGATAGCCACAACTTTACTCTTGGGTATTTTTGTAGTATAACAGTATAACTTTAGTAACTCTGACATCAGATAGCCACAACTTTACTCTTGGGTATTTTGTGGTATAACAATATAACTGTTATAACTTAGTAACTGTGACATCAGATAGCCACAACTTTACTCTTGGGTATTTTTGTAGTATAACAGTATAACTTTAGTAACTGTGACGGACATAAGATTACCACAACTTTACTCTTGGGTATTTTTGTAATATAACAGTATATCTTTTGTAATTGTGACATCAGATAGCCACAACGTTAGTCTTGGGTATTTTTTGTCGTATAACAGTGTAACTTTAGTAACTGTGTCGGGCATCAGATAGTCATAACTTTACTCTTGGGTATTTTTGTAGTATAACAGTATAACTTTAATAACTGTGACATCAGATAGCCACAACTTTACTCTTGGGTATTTTTGTTCCCCGTTTTCTGTACTGTTGTTTTTTTCACAACAAAATGTTGCTCCAGAAATGTATACTGCTCGCTCTACAATAAGTATTTGTTCAACTCTTTTGCAATGGACCTTTTACTGCTCTTGGTACTGGCTATGTATTTGTCTGTTTTTTTATAGCTATATATGTGTAAGCGTGTTTTAGGTAATGGAAGTCGAAGTTTTGACTCGCTAAGATGACAGATTTTGGCCTAGTATTGATTTATTCACAGTCTACGTTTAATATTGCTGTGACATGTATCCGTGATCTATATAATTAGAAACGAATAAGTAAATGGTTATTTATTAAGGAGTTGTTAGTAATAACAAAAGCTTTTTATACCTACATGAAATAGAAATGGATTAATTATAAGTATAGTTTATGTATCCACCCACTATTTATGGTTCGAAGTTAGAAACACAAACGAACATAAAGACAAACACATAGAGAAATAGATAGATATAAAACGCCCAATAAATAAAATTCGAGAGACAGATTGACAAACAGATACACATTGGTATAAAATACTAGAGATACTAATTTGGTTCGTTTACATATAGGTTAAAATTGATACGGTAACCTTTTAAAATGTTATGTATAGCTTCTTTCGTTTAAAACTGTGAAAGTGTTATATCTAATTACAGACATGAATTCAAAATGAGGTCGGGCGATATATTCTAATAGAAGATATTTGATCATTTCTGTTTTATTTGCTTTTTTTATCTTCAGCTATTGTGCTCATGCCTAATTCGTATTAAAAAAGAATGTGGGCCCTAAAGTAAAAGTGTTTACGTTTTAAGACGTAAATTTTTGGAAAAAAGTGACTAACCTACACGACCGTAACATATAAGCTATTTTTTACAACAATAAACGACTTGCACATATCACCGTGACCTGTAAATTACTGTATATAACATCTATGGACTATTTAACTTCAGTTAACTCACCACTTAATAAACAAAATTAATTTAGGTGTGTGAATAATATTCCATTTCGCCAAATTTATCGTTCGGTATAATGGGACAACTGTTTGATGATAATGTTAGATTTATTTTCAGCAAAGGTAAAATATAATGTGTGACATAAAGGTGTAATATATTCTAGTTAATTCAACGGACTTAAACACTCTATAAATAAAAAAATCTTATTGTATTTTGATTCGCTGACCCAAGCTGTGCTGATCCTTGAACAGGCGAAACTACAAGTGCTGCAAAGTGCACGCGAATAAAAATTATATAATTGGCCTCTGCGTCATAGATAATATATTTTCAAATTGTAAATTTTGAGGAAAGAAAAGAAATATGTAGCATCGTCTTCAGACGGTCTGCTGTAAATATCGCATAATAAATTTGGTCTAATGACACTGTAATATTTTCACATGTAAATGTTGCGTTGAAAGAATTTAAACAATGTGTAATATCATTACTGTTCATATAATTAACTTGCAGATCATTACATCGATGTTACTTGGAAGCTACCGGTTATACCATTAAACAAATTATCACATATGTCACCATGATGTGTAGCTTCATGTAGCAGTTTATTATACACATTACAAAAACAGGCGTGTGTTGTTGAACAGCACAAAGTGCATGCGTAATAGACTGCCACGTTGTAGAGAGGTTGTCTACACACATTTACAAAAAGATAAGTTACTGATTTGCTATTTTTCTAAATTTTTCAGAGAAAGCTAACATCTTAAAACGTATATGTTCATATAAGATCAGTTATAATTATTCAATGACTTAACAATATTAAGGTCCACCATAATGTATAAATCGGCTTTTTTCCCATGTGCGTATTCACGTAGGAAACCAACGATACATAAATACTACGAAATAAGTTTAAGTTTAAATACTCTCGGAAGGACTCAAGAAAAGTTTTTGCATGTGGTGTAAAACGGAAGCATGTAGAAGATTTCTAAAAAATCAATTATAAAATTGTCAAAGCTCAGGCAAAATAGCAAGCGAGCGGATAGAGAACTGAAGGCACATTGTAACGTAACCAAGTTAAACACGTAGCTTGATTCATTTGTTTGTGATTTCCATTTTAAACAGTGAATAAAAAAGGTCAATAAAACGAACTAGAAATCAACGATAAATGGTACTCAACCGCGTGAATCACTGTTAGGAATTCTGAAGGCTAATAACTGATGCTACGAAGATAATTACATTTGATAAAATGGTGGTACTTTACTCTGTGTTTGAGGCTCTTTAGGCAAATAATCCTGGTAAAAATATTTCTTTAAAAATGTATTTAAGAAATTGACATATATCTAAAATCGGAGTTAAATGAGACAGTTTCTATCTAATCTTTGTTCCTTAAACCATTTGATTACACAGACCTGTGATGGTTTTATTGTGTCGAAATTCTTATATATTCTAGAGTAATTCCAGTGCGCTGATTCCAAAAATTATATCAGCTTTTTTCCATCACGTAGAAATTTTTCGCAGAACATCACATGTACATTTACATAAATGAATCATTTTCACTGAAATCAGATCACATTTTGTTATGCTTAAATATTGACAACCACAATCGCAACGTGAGAGTCTTATACATTGTTCCAGAACCCAAACATAGTATAACAAATGTTCACTGTGATAAACAAAATAATAACTTGATTAAGTTAGAGTTGTTTTTCTTCCCGATTTGTAAAAAATACTTACATGGTAGATGAAAAAAGAATATTATTTTAGAAATCAGAGTAGCTGAATTATGGAAAATCTGTTATTAAAACCAAAACATGAGGTTTAAATCCGCAGGCTTGTGTTATTAACTCGTTCTCTGGTATTTAGATTTGTTTAAATATTATTCTTAAATTTGACAGGTTTTACGTATTAAAAACTGATGACTGTCATGCGTGATTACTTGTAACCGAAGTCAGTTTATATTCTGGTTTGGGTTAATGAAGAAATACATATTTACTGTTTCTTAAAACAGGTTTTTGGCATTTATATAAAATTATATACATTTACTTAATTCCCTAAGGGAATTATAGCGAAAGTACCCAAATGATGCTTCAAAGCATTCTACCCGTTACAAGTTCTTGCTTTATTCCTAGTTTGAATAGTACACTAAATTAGGTACATTAATTACTGTGTTACTATTTATGTGGGTAGCATACTTTGATCAGAAGTTAATGATTCATGTAACATGTTTAATTGAGTATTCACTATGCATTATACACATGGTTAAAGCTATTTTGATATACAGTGTTTTTGTATGAAGTGGCACCAAAGTTAAACATAGAGAAAACAATACTCGATCATTTAACTTAAATGCATATGCAGTTACGGATACCAGTATTCATTCCATTTGATTTCGTTTTTCTTCCATCGATTTATCGGTTTGTTTTGTCTAACCAGTTTCATTAGCACTTTAGGTCTTTGAAACAGAAAGTTTTTGAAATGACGCGTGTGAGACAGTTTGTTTTAAGTTCTAAAAACGTTTTTCATAACCTAGAAATCTACCATAAATAAAACAATGGGACTGACAATATGAAATTCCAATAGTTTATTGTGGTAAATAACTCACTGTTATCACCCAACAACAACCAAGGTGACACGAAACTACTTTCTGTCACAGGTCGAACGAGTTGCAGATAAAACAAAAAATTCAGTCCAACAGGTAGACATAAACCTGTTGGCAAACATGTAGCAGAAATGTAAACTCTAATTAAACATCTGCATAATCTCGTATACGTTGATCGGTCTCGTGTATTTCTATAACTGAAATGTTAATGAGTGGACGAGTACTTATCTTTCCATCAAATATTATTAATAGATATCGACTATGCTTGAGGAGCAACAATACGAAGTACTGATTTGATATGGCATTCCTAAGTTTTTAATAAAACCCAAACCCTGTAAAGTTAAACATCTCGAAACTAAACCTTTTAGTTATTCATATTTAAAACCGTAACAAAAAATAACGATTAAATAGGTGATGTTTTCCATCTAATGATTTTACAAGTGACACTCAGTATATTTGTTCAAGGATTCTGACAATGAAGTACTAATGCTACAAACGTTCATTGGATAATACAACATTACACTGTAACTTACTGACAATAAAGTAATAATGCTACAAACGTTCAATGGATAATACAACATTACATTGTCACTTACTGACAATAAAGTAATAATGTTACAAACTTTCATTGGATAGTACAACATTTAATTACCATTTACTGACGATGAAGTGCTAGGGTTACAAACGTTAATTATATAGTACAACATTACATTGTAACTTACTGACAATGAAGTGCTATGTTACGTCGTTACATTTAGCTTAAAAGATAAAAAATTACAATTACTTCACTGTGATAAAACCTTCAACATCTTTCTCACAATATTTGTTCCATTGAACAATTTAATTTATTGAACGGGCCCTTTGAAGATATTTGATAATTCACTTTCCAGAATATTTCCCAGTATAATGGTAAACAAACTAACAACTTGAAATATTTCGTCATTTAGAAAATTACTGTAACCTCATAGTGGAATTAAAACACGTGGTATTTTAAATCTTTTATTTAATCTTTACATGAAGAAATGTATTTATCAGTTTATGTCAACTGTACATAACGTATGCGTAGCTTCAAAGAACAGATAAGAGCAACGCCCTCTCACGTTAGCTATTTATAAACTTTCCTAAACCTAATGCCAGTATATTTTGTCCACTGTTTATATCCAGTTTAAAATTATGTAGGCAAAATCATCTTGCTTCCATGAAAGATCTGGTAATAGCTATTATAGAGCCTATTTAATTCAAATCGGTGATATTATATTATGTTACTCGGCTGTGAAATTAGCGCATATATTAATATTTATAAGCTAATGTAAACGTTCAATTCATTAGAATGATAAGTAACCCACATGCGGTAAAAATTAGTCATTGATCACTTATAAGGTTATGTTTCCGTAACAAGCTGTAGTTGTACACCTAACATTAACAAAGCTTTACTTGAGGGAATAGGTAGGTACAATTAAGTTATCCTTCAGCTACAAACTACAGTTTTACACCTATCATTAAAAAACTTTATAGATCATTGTTGTATAACTAGGTTCAATATAAACATGTACTGATAATGAATGATAGTGTTGCATTCACTCGTTGTGAAGTACAACGCTATATTTACATCTACTGACAATGAAATGATTATTTTAGAAACTTTCGCTGCTTAGTGTATCATTATACCAGCTTTTACGTGTAATAATATTGCTTACTTTTGTTTCGAAGTTACAACATTATCTCTGGCCCGGCATGGCCAGGTGGGTTAAGGCGTTCGACTCGTAATCTGAGGGTTGCGGTTTCGAATCCCGGTCGCACCAAACATGCTCGCCCTTTCAGCCATGGGGGCGTTATATTGTGACGGTCAATCCCACTATTCGTTGTTAAAAAGTAGCCCAAGAGTTGGCGGTGGGTGGTGATGAGTAGCTGCCTTCCCTCTAGTCTTACACTGCCAAATTAGGGACGGCTAGCACAGATAGCCCTTGTGTAGCTTTGCGCAAAATAAAAAAAACAAAAGCAAATAAATACAACATTATCTTGAAATATGTTGACGATGAAGTGAATGTTACAACTGTTCGTTGGATAATACAACATTATATTGTCACTTACTGACAATGAAGTGATAATGTTACAAACGTTCATTAGATAGTACATTACATTGTTACTTACTGAAAATGAAATGATAATTTTACAAACTTTTATTGGATAGTACATTACATTGTCACTTACTGGCAATGAAGTAATAATGTTACAAACTTTCATTGAATAGTGCAATATAACATTGTCACTTGCTGACAATAAAGTAATAACGTTACAAACTCTCATTGGATAGTACAACATTATTTTGATAGTACAATACTATCAATGTTAAGTTAGCGTTACACACTTCCGTTGTGCAGTATGTTGTCATATTTACTGCCTAAATGATATTCCATCGTGTTATGCAATATGGTAGTGACATTTATTTACCATAAACTAATAATACTACACATTTTTCTCGTATAGTGCTTTCGATTCTGTAAAAGAAATCTATAAAATCAATTACTAACTACCAATAATATTTTTTTAAATATATATTAAAACTAGATTCGTTTTAGCCTTGGAAAATTAAGTGCCATGTTCAAATTGTGAAAATATTTCAAGCACAAGTTGTTTTTCCTGTACGATAACATATGAAACCACATCCTGTTTTTCCTGTATGACAGCACACTAGACCACAGACTCTTTTCTATATGACAGAACATTAGACTACAGACTGTTTTTTATACGACAGAACATTAGACCACATCCCATTTTCCTATATGACAGCACCCTTGACTACAGATTGTTTTATTCTGTATGAAAACACATAAGACTACAGGCTGTTTCTCCAGTGTGATAACGCATTAGGTCACTAGCCTCAGGGGATATTTGTCGTGTATGATGATTCATTAGATGTCTCACCCCACAAGTTGTTGGTCTTGTGTGAAGACACATTATATTACTAAGTGCTGACATATTAAAGTGACTTCTCAGCTTCTACGCACCTCACGAGTACAGCGGCAAGTATACGGATTTACAACGCTAAATTCAGGGGTTCGATACCTCGATGAGCTCAGCAGATGGCCCAATGTGGCTTTGCTATAAGAAAAACACACACACACTCATCTTGCATCGTTAAGCTATCTTTTCATGCACTGAAGTGTCGTGCTAACGCACCGAAATGTCACAACAACGACCAGTCCTCACTAGAACCGTACTCTAAACTCCATTTTTCACTCGCAAAAAGGACAACTTCGTGACGTAGTCATCGTTAATTTCATCACGAAAAGACGTGACGAACTGTCACGATACGTAACTATATATATAACGTGTAATCATCAGTCGTATACAAAGAGCTCATTCCTGATGTTGTATAACAATTAAAATGAGATTCAGCAAGTCGAGTGTCCTGTCACACTTTTTAAATAAGGTTTCTCAATCGAGTTTAAACGATGTATGAAAATAACAAAAGATTCCCAACAGCATATCTTTACAAAATAATTTCAGAACCGACATGACTCGCTTTATTGAAAAATGTGTTTTTGCGTGCTGAACTGCTATCATAGAATACGGAAAAACAACATACACTGCTGGCCAAAATCTTAAGGCCAATGAACATAAGAAAAAATATGTATTTTGCGTTGTTAGACTCAACCACTTATTTGACTGGAACTTTGAAAAATGAAAATAAGAAAAGGGGAAAATAAAAAAAACTTTTTTAGCATTTAATATGGAAAATCTGAACACTATGAAATTAGCCTAAATACTAGCTGCTCAAAAGTTTAAGACCATACTGAAACGAAGCGTTAATTGGTAAACACGTAACGAAATTTAGTCATTTGTGTTCCAGCACTCGCGATGTCAACATCTCCCACTGACATCTCCTGTGTTATATTGGGTGAAAACATGGCAAAGGCTAAAAAGTTCACAGAGTTTGAACATGGCAGAATTGTCGAGCTGCAAAAGCAAGGTCTTTTTCAACGTGCCATCGCTAGTGAGATTGAGCGTAGTAAACCTGCTGTTGAAAATTTCTTAAAAGGCCCTGAGGGATACGGAACGAGAATTTCAAGTGGTCGGCCCAAGAAAATTTCGCCGGCGTTGAGCAGGAGGATTCGACGGGTTGTCCAGCAAGACACTAGCCGATCGTCGAACCAGTTTCAGGCCATTGTGGACGCAGAATGCATCTCAAAAACAATAAGACGGCATCTACGAGAGAAAGGCTTGAAAAACCGTAAACGTCTTCAAAGGCCACACCTCCTTCCACACCACGAAACAGCTCGGTTAAACTTTGCTGAGAAGCGCCAAACATGGGACGTAGAAAATTGGAAGAAGGTTTTGTTCTCTGATGAGAAACAATTTAACCTGGATGGTCCAGATGGCTTCCAACGTTACTGGCACGATAAGGATATCCCACCGGAGACATTTTCTACATGATACAGTGGAGGAGGTTCCATCATGATCTGGAGTGCTTTCTCCTTCCATGGAGCAATGGAGCTTCAGGTTATACGGGGGCGTCAAACAGCAGCTGGCTACATTGGCATGTTGGAGAGAGCATCCTTATTGACTGTAGGCCCTCACTTATGTGGAAATGACTGGATCTTTCAGCAGGACAACACTGCAATCCACAATGCCCGCAGGACGAAGGGATTTTTCATGGCAAATAACGTGATTCTTTTGGATCATTCAGCATGTTTGCCAGAACTGAACCCCATTTAAAATGTTTGGGGGTGGATGGCAGGGGAAGTCTATAGAAATGGATGTAAATTCCAAACAGTGCATGATCTTCGTGAAGCCATCTTCACTACTTGGAATAACATTCCAGCCAGTATTCTGCAAATACTTATATCGACCATGTTAAAATGAATGTTTGGAGTTATTCGCAATGACGGCCGTGTAACTCACTACTGAGACGTCTTGTTGTGCATTTCCTTTCCTGTTTAGGACTTCTTTTTGTTATGGTCTTAAACTTTTAACCAGATAGTATTTAGGCTAATTTCATAGTGTTCACATTTTCCCTATTAAATGCTAAAAAAGTTTATTTTTATTTTCCCTTTTGTTATTTTCATTTTTCGAAGCTCTACTCAAATAAGTGGTCACGTCTAACAATGCAAAATGCATATTTTTTCTTTATGTTCATTGGCCTTAAGATTTTGGCCAGCAGTGTATGTTGTTTTTCCATATTCTATGATAGCAGTTCAGCACGCAAAAACACATTTTTCAATCAAGAGCGAGTCATGTTGGTTGTGAAATTACTTTGTAAAGATATGCTGTTGGGAATCTTTTGTTACCTTGTGCCTTTTACTGATAAAATATTATATACGATTTAATGTATATCATATATATGAAATTAACTCACATAATGGGGGCATGCAAAAATATGCAACTTGTTAAATTACAAGCCACTTGTTGGGCGTGGTACATACCCTTAAAATATTTAGTTCACTCATCCACATTCAGCTACTGTAACAAGGTTATTTTGACTGTGAAAAAAAGAGCCGGTTTTTTAAGGCTGATTTACTTGCAGAACCACGCGACAACCTCCACCAGTGACTCCTTCAGAAGAGCCATTAGATATGTTACTCATACAGTAAACAATCAAACTAGTATTTCTTGTTTAGCCTGTTAACATTTAAAACGCTAAAACTTTCGATGAAGCATAGTTTAAAAGGTTATTAGTTGTTTAGATTTAAATAATAGTTACGGACATTGCGAAAAATCATCGGATCGAATCTTGTATAAAAGTTCCAGTTGACAAGTCCCAGAAAAGTTGTTATATATCTTTATAAAAAGCATCAAAAGCGTATGATAGTAGATAGAAAGCAGTCTAACATTGAAAATAGTTTTGGGCCCGGCATGGCCAAGCGTGTTAAGGTGTGCGACTCGTAGTTTGAGGGTCGCGGGTTCGCATCCCCGTCGCGCCAAACATGCTCGCCCTTTCAGCCGTGGGGCCGTTATAATGTCACGGTCAATCCCACTATTCGTTGGTAAAAAAGAAGCCCAAGAGTTGGCGGTGGGTGATGATGACTAGCTGCCTTCCCTCTAGTCTTACACTACTAAATTAGGGACAGCTAGCACAGATAGCCCTCGAGTAGCTTTGTGCGAAATTCAAAAACAAACAAACAAGACAGTTTCATAAAACTGAAGCTACATCGATATCGCATTTGTAAATGTTTAATATAACTTTTAATTTTATAAACAATTTGAAGCTAGTTTTTTTATTGAAGAACTTTGTAAGTGCTTATTACTTTTAGTTATTTTGCAAACAAGTTAAAAGTGGTTGTTTTGTCAAAAAACAAACTTCTGAACGTTCAATGTCATTGAAAATATCTGTTGGAGGGTTGAGGTTCCTAGAATAATGCGTAAGTAAGGTTGGTTAGATTGGGCTTTGGCTTCTAAAGTAAAAACAGATTTTCACTTAGATATTTGGAGTTTTCATATTAAGCAAGAGAGGATAAAATATCTGCTGGGAGTTTCATTATAAAATCAGACTGCAAAGTGGGTAAAACGTTAGGCCTTCCGTACTTTGTGTGTCTAAGTAGATTGAAACGTGACACACTGTTATTGTTATAAAACAGCATATTCTTGTGTTACACCGTAATGATTGTGTCAAAGTAGCTTACAGTGTGATTCAATGCTGTTACATATCGAAACAGCTTGTAGTGTGATGCACTGTTATTTTGTGTTAAGGTAGTTCACACTGTTGTTTCGTAC
The DNA here is from genome assembly GCF_004210375.1 of Tachypleus tridentatus. Taxonomy (NCBI): domain Eukaryota; kingdom Metazoa; phylum Arthropoda; class Merostomata; order Xiphosura; family Limulidae; genus Tachypleus; species Tachypleus tridentatus. Next base: position 65,253,675 of record NC_134828.1, on the reverse strand, counting down.
CAAGCTAGCATGTTCTGTGTCATGCTGTCATTTTGTGTCGAAGTGGTACACCCTGTATTATGTTGTTCCGCGCCTAATCAGCACATCACAGAAGACCATACTGTGTCAAAACAACTTGCAAACGACACTTTTTTGTGCTGGGTGAGAGCAACTTACCATGAGCTACACCACTTCTGTTTCAAACCATAGGTTATTTCATCTACTGATGTGAAAATTAACCGTGTAACAAACTGGACTGAGTTGAGGTAGTTTGATCATTTCCATAATCAGATACTATGACCAAGCAGGGGCTAAATTCTCCCAAGAGAAGCACAAGGTGTCAAGTATTATAATTTATCTCGGACGAGTTTCCGATTTATTATGAAACACGTGTTAATGTGTTACAATTTCAAACAGCCAGAAATTTTAATGTTCATTTAAAAGTTAACTGAATGTCAATATGTATCAGATTTATGATATTTGCCAACAAGATTGTTACACATAATTTTCTTTCTTAACACGAATATATTTTAATATACAAACAACAAGACAGTTTATAATAATGGTAATTATTAACAGTTACTACAAATAATGATTTATATACAAACTTTTCACAAACTTTCAAACAATACTCTGTCTTCTATCTGATCTGGAACTAAATATTCTATCGACGGTTCACGGAGAGCGAATTACTTCTAAGTTGATAAACTAACTAGCTCTCTATTTTGGCTTATCTCATACTATTTACAAGATGGCTTTTCTCTAACAGCGACATTAAATGTCCTCGTAGAAATGCTAGCGTCCAAAGTTAAGTCACTGAAGCTGAACGTTTTGTAATGTTTCAAATCCATAAACGTTCCTGTTCAAATACCCGAAGTTCTCTGATTAATAATTGTTTGTCACAAATATTGCTACCGAGCTTTATAATATGCTAACTGTAGCAAACCAACAATATAATTAAACTGTGTCCCTGCGTATTGCGTAACTACCTTTTTTACTCATTAGGCGAGATATACTGACAATCACTTGTCTTTCAGATACACACATCGTATAGTGTTTATTCTTACGCTCGAGAATCTTCTATAAATTTAGAAAACAGGAGGGACTTTCGCAATACACATTTAACAACATACGTCACATACATTTCTAAATATACATTAAACTGAAGCAAACATAATGTTAAAATAAATGTGTAACGGATTTGTCGTTAGACAAGGAATCAAAGTAACCTCTTCATCCTTTGTTAAAAAATTACGAACCCTCCTCTTCAAGTCAATCAAGCGGTACCCCACGTGGAATTCCAAATAAAACAGGTCTCGAGTACCGGTGAGTATATCGATAGAACTTCACTTCTTCTATTAGTATGGCCATTGAAATTGTACAACTTAATTTATATTTAAAAGGTCTATCTTTTGTTAAACTCAGCGCTATATGTATATTTCGTGAGTAATTTTCCAGTTCTATTTAGTTCAACTTTGTGACAAAAGCATCAATCTCCTATAACACAATGTATATTTACTCTTAGTATAGATTATATTAATAAACCTTTGGTTCTATTTACAACCACTCTCTGTGTTTATCTCGCGGGCTCGTATCCCTGTTGCACCGACATGCTCGCCCTTTCAGCCGTGAGAACATTATAATATGACGGTCAATTCCACTGTTCGTTGATAAAAGAGTAGACCAAGTAATGGTGATGGGTGGTGATGACTAGCTGCCTTCCCTGTAGTTTATCACTGCTAAATTAGGGACGGTTTTCGCAGATAACCTTCGTGTAGCTTTGCGCGAACTTCCAAACAAACTCTGTGTTTACACAATTGTATGTGTGAATTTTGTCAAAAGTCCCTATTTCTTTTTAACATCGCTCACTTTGTAAATTCTATAAAAACATAAACTCTTTTCATTAATATAGTCCCTTGTATATATTTTGTTATTGACTTACCTTTTTGAATAGACATTATGTTAAGACTATAATTTTTTGTTTGATACGTCAGTATGTTTATATGCTGTCACTAAGTTCCTAGTTTTATTTATCCTGTTTATCACATACATGAATAAACCTCCAGTGCTCTTTAACAAACCTCTGTGTGTAGATTCTGTTAATGAACACCAAATTATCTATTACACCAAAATGTTGTGTTTCATAAGCAGGCAACAATTCTTTATATTTAACAAATCTCTCAAGACCCCCACTTCGTGAGAAATTACGTGTACGTCGCTCCGATCGAAGAAAGTATGAAGTATGTATATTTTTATAAATAAAAACAGGAAAAAAATATCATTGTTCAAAATACTCATTCTTATATTAACTGTCGATAAATACATACTTTAGCTTTTACTTCCCCGTAACTCTCGGCACTAACAGTATTCATTTCACCATTTCTCAATCAATATGGTTAAAAGTAATCCAACTTGCACATTATGAAATTACATGTAATTGTTTATAAAGATCGTAAGCAACGTTACTACCGAGTAAGATATATTCACTTTTCCAGGCCATGCAGGCTAGTTTATTGGAGTATTTTCCTGAAACTAATGGAGACGGATTGAACGTGTCCTGGGCTCATGCTGTCAATAGCAAGGAACGACTGGCGGCTGCTCTCAGGTGTGAGTATCATTAATATATTCGTGTTTAGTGAAAGAAGACTTGTATTTATGAGATCAATTTAAAACATAGCTTTGCTATATATTACACTGCTAGGGTTAATGTATGAATGTTTAGATACAGTCTGGTCTACGGAAACATCAGTTTTCATGTAGTACTGGAAGAACGAAGAAACCGAGAAGAAAACATTAGGTCTGAATGTTCTCGAAACAGAAGCGACGATATGATACATACCGTTTTTGTGTAAAAAATTTATGATATAGGTGTGTGTATGTATACTTTAGTAATGACAATATAATGTACATACTTAGGGACATACACACACAGAGATATATGAAGTACAGGTATCTGTCTGTCACTGGTTTGTTGTGACGAAGTGATTATATTTGGTAGAGTAACTCGGGTAAACTGTTTAAAGATGGACTTTAAATGGATAACCAATCGTATGAAAGGTTCGAGTATGACAGTCAAATACCGTCTTAATGCCCTAAATGAAGTCTCAGCGGAGGAAGAAGGACGATATCAAGATACGTGCAGCAGACCCTAAACGAAAATGTCAGTTAATGTCGGAGGTGTCCTTTCATCGAACAAAAATCTCGTGTGCTACCACTCAAAATGATTACAGCCCGATCATCCGAAAGAACATAGTTCCAAAAGGTTAAAAGCTCTTATGGTCATAGTCTCAATGCGTTATAAGTCCTTATGGTCATCATTGTGACAAAGGATTTTATGTCCGTATTTCCGAAAGACCAATATTGCGAAAATCGAACGTAAAAGCAACTAGACATGTATGCTTAATGTTCATTCAGTTTATTATATTACGTAAGCAGTAGTTTGTGTTTTATATTAAATTAGGGATAAGCCGATACCATTTTGAGGTATATCATCTGTAATTATTCCAGAGACTTACATTAATGTTCCCTGTAACGAAAGTTTTCTAATTTTTTGAAAAATTGTGTTAAAAATTTCACAATAACAATATCATTATTATTAGTATAGTAACAGAATGAAAATGTTGAATAGTAATAAGAAAAACAAACTCCACTACTAGTAATGGAAAATTTTCGGAATATCTGTCTGTCCCCCTGAAATTAGTAGTAGAGGGCGGTCAGTGGTCCCTTTTACTGCATTACTTTTTTAAAGCCTAACTTTGCCAAGTACCCTTCCCAAGGATTTATACAGAATGATAATAATATAATAAACATCATTTTTACCATAATTGTCTCGATATCACATCTTTAAAGATTTGCTCATTAATTTATTGAATCAAGGAATTTGGTTACTATTTTAATTATATTTTTGTAATATCATGTGCATATTATTATTATTTTCTGATAGCTTTTCGCTGAACATTACGGTTGACGACGTTAGAGTTGTTACGGTTCTATATAATTATTCATATCTCTTTCATTACAGGAAAAAACCGCATTTTCAAAGCGCGGCGCGTAACTAGTCAAACATTGCCATGTGTATATATTTCTGTTTCTGTTCTTCTAATCGTCCTGTGAGGTTTGATCCATTCACGCTTGATCCCTAAAACAGAGTTGGATAAAGCATTCAGGGCCAACTTGTTGATTTGCAGATGAAATCCTAGGACGTTTAACGACAGGGCACAAACCCAGATATGCTCCACCGCCCCTATTCTCCAGTACCCAAAACTTACTTATGTAACGATTACCACCCCCAAAAAGACACAAATACAAGGGACAACCTTATGACATTGCTCATAATGCCATAAACGAAGAATACTTTGTAAGGATCTGGTACCTGTTCCCCAAGTAAAAGTATTTATAATACAAAAACCCAGCTTTAAAATGTTCTTAGAAAGTCCTCGCTATATCTAGAGATACATGCATTTGTATGTTTTTTTTTTTAAATGTATGGTTTATTACTGACATTATACCATACTTAGTATGTATGTTTTTTTGGTTTTTTTTACTGACATGATACCAGATTCTCATAATCAGAAATAACAACGAGTACAAAAGTAACTTGCGAAATACACTCAGAAAATACCACAACGAGTGCAGAAGTAACTTGCGAAATACACTCAGAAAATACCAACTACAAACACATTTCAGATATTTTCGTTTCACTAGAAAAACGTTTATTTCAAGAGCTATCGAAAGACCTTCAACTGTACAAGACAGTCAAATGATATTTTTTAAAACTGAACTCTGCATAATAATACAAACATTTCTGTGCGTGTACATATAATCCTGTATATGTTTAAGAATAATAATTTTAAATGTTCTGTAGGTACAGAACAAACAATTCTCTGTATTGATTTTAAACAGTTCTCTTGAGTATTTCTGCAAAAAACATTAAATGATTCTGTATATGTTTCTCTGTTATTATTTGAACATGTATGAGTTTGTGCATAATCATTTAAATATTTCTAAGTGTTTCTGTGTAATGATTTGAGTTTAAAAAATCTATATGTTTATGTGTATTTGCGGTATGCTTTTAAACGATTCTGTACGTGTTTCTGTGTCAAGATTTTAAAATTTATATTTTTTTCTAGGAGGTGAACTAATAAATTCGATACATGTTTATGAGTCATAATTTAAAAAAAATTATGTATGTGTTTTTGTGTAATAACTTTAACAGTTTGGTACATGATGCTTACTGTGTAATGAACAATTCCCTACTTGTTTCTTTAATATAATTTTACACAATGATATGATTGTACATAATGGCGCACGTGTTTCCGTGTAATAAGTAAAATTCTGTATGCATTTCTGCGTATTGATCGAAGCAGTTTCGTATGTATTTCTGCGTATTGCTTTTATTTAACATTTTGATGCATCTGTTGAATGGTTTTAAACAATCCTATTTCTGTTATTGATTTCAAACAGTTTTTTACGTGTTACTGTGTTATTGTTTTAAACCATTGTGCGTGCTTCTTGTATTTTTGTAATTTTGCATTTGATTTTTTTTTGCAGTGAGTTAAACAGTTTTGTGTGTATTTCTGTGCAGTCAATTAAATATTTCTATATGTGTCTCTGCGTAATGATATAAAGAATTCTCATTGCGTTTTTATATATTGAGTTAAATAATTGTGGGTTTGTTATTACATAATTAAACTATAGTTTATTTGTTTTTGTGCTACAATTTAAACAATTCTTTGTAAATTTCTGCCTAATGGTTGAAACACACACACTATATTTTCCTAGTTATTAATTATAAATAATTCTGCATATGTTGCTATGTGTTGACTTAAACATTTACGTGATAATTTTTAATCATGTTTGCATTTAAATTATCTCAACTTTTCCCATATGTTTCTACGTAGTGATTTCAACAGCTCTGCATGTTTCTGCGTTACGAAATTGAATTATTATGTACGTGTTTTTACGTAATGATTTAACTAATTTTAGGTGTGGATCTGTACTATTAGTTAAACGATTCTTTACGTATTTCTGTATTATGATTTTAAACAATTTTTAGGTATTTCTGTATTATGATTTTGAACAATTCTGAATGTGTTTCTGTTTAGTTATTTTAAATAATTTTGTATGTGCTTTTGCGCAGTGAGATAAATAGCTGTGTGTTTCTCTGTTATGATTTTAATAAATTCTATAGGTGATTTAGCTTAATTTGAACAGTTCTGTTTGTATTTATGTTTCATGATTCAGCCATTTCTAAACATAAATCTGTTTTTCATCCTGTAGTTTTGTGCGAAATTCATAACTAGCCCGAACCAAATCTTTTTTTTTTAAATAGACCCATCGTGTTTTTCTGTGATGATTTATACAATTCAGTATGTTTGAACGAATCTGTATGTGTTTGTGTCAGTAATTTAAATGAATTTATATGTGTGTCTGCATAATGATTCAGACAATTCTGTGTTTCTTTGCAGTGTGTTAATTCTGTACTTGTTACTTTGTGATGGTTTAAACAATTCTGTCTGTGTGTTTGAGATCATTCTAGATGTGTTTCTGTGTACTGATTTAAGATAATTCCGGGTGTATTTTTTGTATATTAATTCACGATAATACTGGATGTGTTTCTGTGTATTGATTTTGTTTGTTTTTGAATTTCGCGCAAAGCTATTCGAAGGCTATCTGAACTAGCCATCTCTAATTCAGCAGTGTAAGAGTAGAGGGAAGGCAACTAGCCACCACCACCCACCGCCAACTCTTGAGCTACTCTTTTACCAACGAATAGTGGAATTGACCGTCAAATTATAACGCCCCACGGCTGAAAAGGCGAGCGTGTTTGGTGCGACGGGGATGTGAACCCGCGACCCTCAGATTACGAGTCGAGTGCCTTATTCACCTGGCTATGCTGGGCCTGAACATGTATAAGCTAGCGTTTAAACAATTTACAAAGTGATTGGCAATTAGGAATTTATTTACAAGAAATGGCTTAAACGATATAAAAACAAAATTCACTTTTTAATAAAGATACAATACAAGATTACGAGTCGCACGCCTTAACCCACCTGGCCGTGTATTAATTTAAGATAATTCTGGTGTGTGTTTCTGTGTATTGGTTTGAAAGAATTATTGTTTGCTTTTTTCTGCAGTGTGTTTATAAATAATTTTGTTTTTCTGTATAGTTAAAGAATTGTGTATGTGCTTCCATTGAATAAATTAATAATTTACATACATGTGGTTTTCCGTGATTATTTAGCCCCAGGGCGAAAAGGGGATGAAAGGAAGGATAACAGAATTAATTTATAACTATATATTTATCATATGTTGGATAATTATGATTACAACACAATAATAATTCCGCCAAAAGAAAGAATTCCGGTTCCTTCCTTACCTTTTTATATCACAAAATGTTATCTTTTGCATCAAATGTTTGTGTTTCAGAACAAGGATACAATGTAATTTTGCAAAGTGTAATTTTTACTCTAAACTGTGATACGTTTATTCTATTAAGTAAAATACGTTTTATGAATAACTAATGAACAATCTAAAAACTCAGTCCTGAGAACCCTAGAAATAAGTTATTTTAAAGTTTCTACTTAATGGTTTCATCTATTTTCATTTGTTTTCTTTTGAATTTCGCGCAAAGCTACCCGAGGGCTTTCTGCGTTAGCCGTCCCTAATTTAGCAGTGTAAGACTACAGTGAAGGCAGCTAGTCAGCACCACCCACCGCCAACTCTTGGGCTACTCTTTTACTAACGAATAGTGGTATTGACCGAACATTAGAACGCTCCCACGGCTGAGAGGGTGAGCATGTTTGGTGTGACTGGGATTCAAACCCAGGATTCTCGGATTACGAGTCGAGTGCCTTAACCACCTGTCCATGCTGGGCCTTTTTTATCGTAACAACTTGAAAATAATATATTTTTGAGTATTTATTTTAAACAATTACATATTATTGTAAAGTTGTTAATTATGTTATCGCAATCAGCCTGTCTCGTTGTTCTTCTAAAATTAATGGCTACTGAAACGTGCTATGTAATTCAAACTGCTTTAAAATGTACTATTGTTATTATCAGATTTTCAAAGACAGAAACAGTGCCGTCTATGAAAATGTAATAATTTCTAAGCATGTCTGAGAAATCCATTAACAACGAAGTCATTCAATTAGCTTGTTGCTAATCTTAAAGTTTACTTAGAGCGCACTTGTGTATTATTCAACTGAAGCACTTTTGACAAACTTCAACTAATCTAAAAGGTATGTACAAGTATTTTGCTTTAATGTAGACGGTTTTGCTTAAAGTGAAACCATCCGTAGTGGCAAATATGTTTGGTTAACGTTTGTCAATTCTTAAAGTGAAGTCATCCGTAGTGGTAGATATTTTTAGTTAACGTTTGTCAATTGCTTAAAGTGAAGTCATCCGTAGTGGCAGATATTTTTAGTTAACGTTTGTCATTTGCTTAAAATGAAGTCATCCGTAGTGGCAGATGTTTTCAGTTAACGTTTGTTAGAGTTACCTATAATGCATTAGTATATGGTGACAGAATTTTGTTCTTTTAGTTGAACCACGGATTAGTGTACAATAATTAACACTGACAGGCTTCAGTTAATCTAAAAAAAAACTGTATAAATGTTTTGTGATTAAAATTTGTTAGTGTTCTCTACACAGTACTGATTCACAGTTGCTGAGGTTTTATGGTTGAAGTGACAGAAATGTTTCAGTTGTTACTTCTAGTTACGAATGAAACTATGGAATACGCACGCTTGTAGTAGGGGCAAAGTTGAAGTTTCTGGGATAAAACATCCACAAACTGTCTCAAGTTCTGCTTTTGTAAATGTTGTATAAGTTGAAAGACATTAAATTATACCATTTACTCAGTTACACAAACTTCTCTTAATATTACTTCCTTAGAAGTTTCATTATTTTATTGTTTTTGTATGCATACCTTCTCGCAAAAAAAAAAAAAAACATTCATTAAACAAATTATCGACTGCCAACACTGTGAAGTAATATGATCAAAATCAATTAAAGAAATTATAAACTGCCATCATTGTGAAGTAATATGGCCCAAATCAAAATCAATTAAACAGAAGATAAACTGCCAACACTGTGAAGTAATATGACCCAAATCAAAATCAATGAAACAAAAGATAAACTGCCAACACTCTGAAGTAATATGACCCAAATCAAAATCAATGAAACAGAAGATAAACTGCCAACACTGTGAAGTAATATGACCCAAATCAAAATCAATGAAACAAAAGATAAACTGCCAACACTCTGAAGTAATATGGCCCAAATCAAAATCAATGAAACAGAAGATAAACTGCCAACACTCTGAAGTAATATGACCCAAATCAAAATGAATTAAATAAATAATCAACTGCCAACAGTGTAGAGTAATATGATCTAAATCAAAATCTATTCAACAAATGATCAACTACCAACAGTGTAGAGTAATATTACTCAAATCTAAGTCTAAAGATTTATATTAAACCAGCATGTGGAGCTTCAATAGTTCTTTACCTTTAAAATCAACGATGAGTTAAATGTTTATAAATATTACTTAAGTGTACAAAACCTCTACTCCCCAAACTATGTACGAATAGTTTAGTTCTCTCTTTAGCAGAGGTAATTTTTTTTTCTTCCTGTGTGTTCTTTCTTCTCTTGTTGATCAGGTCTGTGATCCTGCTTGGATGCGTGATGAACAACTGAAGTCAATCCATTATTGCTTTACTAAAGCGATAACTAACGAGCAGCACGGGATAGCACGCACACTTTCACATGATTAGATAACAGTGTGACAGTGAGGTCTCTGGATCGGGAGATCTTTGATCTTGCTTGCTGTTTCATTTCTAGGCCCATGTAACTCTTCTTTTCACAACCCTGTAACTTCTGTACCACACGAATGATATATATTTAAAAATGGCTGGTATGAGTAGAGAAAGCTCTATGTAGAGGAGCGAACAAAGTTTCGACCTTCGTTGATCGCTCCTCTACATAGAGCTTTCTCTATCCATACCAGCCGTTTTTACATATTTTTTTTCTATACAAGTGGGTTTTCTCGTCATCACACAAAGGATATCTTCTGCCTCGAGTTCGATATAGTCTTTGAGTAATTTTTATTTCAAAATTATATTTATATGCAAAAACATACTCAGAAATCTGGGTCACTATCAAGTGGTCACTAATTATCTTATCATCCGCAGCCCAAGTTATGGTGCTGGAAGCCAATATCAGCATGTCGACCAATAGTCGCTTCCCTGTACCCATCATGGGCCTTCATCCTGCTGCGACGAGTGACATTACTTTGGAGGAGTGGCTGCACGAGGCAATTCCCCACAACAAGGGACTAAAACTGGACTTCAAAACCACAGAGGTAGTTGAACCGGCTTGCAGAGTTCTAGCACGTGTTGCTGAACAGGTAGGTACAGTGATCTTATTATAAAGTAGAGAACTGGGTTACAGCTAATAATTTGACTAGTTGTTTCACGTTTATCTGTCGTTCTTACATCACGTATTTTTGTGTTTGATCTGCTCTTAGCTATCGAACTTACGTTATCACTTTCCTTTTCGTTCCCTGCTGAGACAGCGGTAAGTCTTCGGATTTGCAACTTAACAAGTGGTTTCGATTCCCCTCGGTGGAAACAACAGGTAGCCAAATGTGGCTCTGCTATAAAAACAAAAACATACGCTTTCTTTTTTTCGTGCCCCCAGTGGCACAGCAGTATGTCTGCGAACATACAATGTTAGAAACTGCGATCCGGTACCCGTTGTAGGTAGAGCACAAATAACCCATTGAGTAGCTTTGTGCCTAATTCCAAATAATTCAAAACAATTCTCTTTTCCTCATTTTCCCATCTTTCCTTCTTTAGTTTTTCATCTTTTCACTAATTTTCCATATTTCATCATTGTCTGTATAGTATTCCTTCATCCGTTATAGTTTATCTATCTTGTTTTTGTTTAGTTAGTCTGATGCCAACGAAACTAGGACGTTTTGAGAGAAGGTCTGTAACAGCTCTTTCCGACGTGGAAAACAAAGGAATGGGAATCAACTTGGGGTATCTGGGACCATTCAGAAAAAAAGATCTGTAATAAGTTTTACCCCACCTTTAGTATGCTTATAATTTGTGAGAATCGACGGACAAAAAAAAATGACAATAACAAAACTCCCTGTTTAAAAACACCCACGTGTCAAAGTAGTTTAGTACTCCCAACACACCTGTTTTAGCCAAGCAGCTAGAGGGTGAAACAGTTAATCATGTTACATCATACCAAGACACACCAGTGTAGTTGTTAGATCTAGCTCTTATAAATATTTGTGTGATCAGACTACAGAAACAGAGAGAAGTATTGTTTCTCGATCAGCCTGATGATGAAGCCTTTTATATTGGAAACTATTATGCAGGACTGTCGTCGAGATGCACGAAATTCAAAGATAACATGACCGAACGTGATAAAATGGGTTTTAACAACGCAATGAGACCTAAAAAACGTTTTAATATAAGATACTCAACAATTTGTGTTTATAATTTCTTTCTAACTTGAGAGTTGCCGGTTCGAATCCCAGTCACACTAAACATGTACGCCCTTTCAGCGGTGGGGGCGTTATAAGTTACGGTCAATCCCACTATTTTTGGTAAAAGAGTAGCCAAAGAGTTGGCGGTGGGTGGTGATGACTAGCTGCCTTCTTCTAGTCCTACACTGCTAAATTAGGGACGGCTAGCGCAGATAGCCCTCGAGTAGTTTTGCGCGAAATTCAAATCAAACCAAACTTTCTAACTTCTCTAGTTCTGCGTTTTGTTAATGTTCTTATATTAATATTCCACGTTCTGCTTAAAATATCACTTTTTATCACAATGGCTTCTTTCTAATTTGTTTTATTTTTTCCACTTATACATTTTTTGCACTCAATAACCTTCCTCAAAGTTTGGCCTGGCATGACCAGGTGGTTAAGGACTCGACTCGTAATCCGAAGGTCGCGGGTTCGAATCCCCACTACACCATACATGCTCGCCCTTTTAGCCGTTGGGATGCTATAATGGTACGGTCAATCCCACTATTCGTTGGTATAAGAGTAGCCAAAGCGTTGGCGGTGGGTGGTGATGACTAGCTGCCTTCCCTCTAGTCTTACACTGCTAAATTAGCATGCAGATATCTGCATGTATCTTTGCGCGAAATTTAAGCCAAATCCTTAAGTTTTTGTATTCTTATTTATTTTTTCTTATATTTTACCAAGTTTCACATTTTACTTTTCTATCACATCATTTTAAATTTTCTTCTTATTTTTTTAGTTTTTAATCATGACTTTGTTTCTTGTTTTTAACTAGTTCCTTCAACTTGTAATGATTTTTTATTATTTTTGTTTTCGTTGCCACCTATTCGTTAAAGCAGCGTTTCCCAAACTTTTGCCATCCACGCCCCCTGTAATAACATTTTTTTTTTTTTGCGGGGTCCCCTATTTTTTCTTTCAATCAGTGAAAGAGTGAGTTAAGTGACGAAAGTAATATATGAATACGCATCAAAATGCTATATGTATTGTATAAAGTACTTATTTTAGTAATTGAAAATTATATTAAGATGCTTAATTTTGTGTTATTGCATTGTTGACTTCATCCTAACCACACGTGTGAAATGCTGCTTTACAGAATTTAACAACCACTATTTTCATCATGCTTTAATAAAACCCAATATACCTTTAGTTGTACCTCATTTCCGCAGTTATCTTACGTTTTTACCTTCTCTTCGAGACTTGTTTTAATTATCATGTATTTTAAATTCATCATTTGGTTTACGAGAAGTTTAGAACGCAATTATATTTTCATTGCTAATATTTTTTCATGCGTCTTTTACTTTATAAAATAACATTTTTGTAATATTGCGTTACTTTAACAAACTATAGTCATTTTCGAAACAAGTTATACACTGCTAATATGTCTAAGAATGACTTATTTTGTGTAGTATTGTTGTCGTATATTTGACCAAGTTATCCTGTACAACATTTTACCTATGTTCACGCATTTTATCCTTTATAGCATCGTTGTTTTATGTTCACGCATTTTATCCTTTATAGCATCGTTGTTTTATGTTTGGCCAGTTTATTATATATAACTTCATTGTTTTATGTTTGCCCAGTTTATTATATATAACCTCATTGTTTTATGTTTGACCAGTTTATCCCGTATAACACCGTTGTCTTATGTTTCTTATACTATATAATATAGTTCTCTTATGTTCAAGCATTTTATCCTTTATAGCGTCGTTATTCTATGCTTAACCAGTTTATCCTGTTTAACAATGTTGACCTATGTCACAGAAGTTTATTCTATGACGTCGTATTGTATAGCGTGGACTCAAATTATCCTGAACCCTCTGTTGTCTTTATTGGAGTACTTAATCCATTTATTCCACGTTATCCAGTGTCAGATCCCTCGACCCTGTTACACGCTTGGGTTCTATTATTTCACTTTTCCGCTGTCAGACCAGTTTAACTTTAATTTTTGCTAGAGAATCATAAGTTTTGGTAAAATAAATTTATAATGAACAACCTGACCAAAGGTTAGTTTGTGGAGACGACGTTTCAACACACTTTTTCAAGCTTCTTTAGACAAGTCCCCCGGTGGAACAGCGCCAACTCTTCGGATTTACAACGCTAAAATCAGGGGCTCTATTACCTTTGGTAGACACAACAGATAGCCCGATGTAGCTTTTCTATAACAAAACACACTCTCTTCAGACAAGTTATTGTGTTTGTTTTCCTGAGTCTTTCCAGTTCTTTTGGTTTGGTTTGTTTTGAATTTCGCGCAAAGCTACTCAAGGGCTATCTGCGCTAGCCGTCCCTAATTTAGAAGTGTAAGACTAGAGGGAAAGCAACTAGTCATTACCACCCACCGCCAACTCTTGGGCTACTCTTTTACCAACGAATAGTGGGATTGACCATCACATTATAAAGCCCCCACGGCTGAAAGGGCGAGCATGTTTGATGCGACGGGAATTCGAACCTGCGACCCTCAGATTACAAGTCGAACGCCTTGACCCACTTGGCCATGGCCTTTACCAGTTCTATTGTCCTGTATTGAAGCAGCTTATCCTGTATCATACTATCATATTGAGTATTAACAGCTTATCTAATATCTTAATGTCATCCTCATCAGAGTAACTGTTTGTCATATTGTTATTTTATTTTGTTGCAGGATGTTTCAAACTTATTCTTTTCACATTTTCGTCCTGTGTAGAAACAGCTTATTTTGCCATATTATTGTCCAGTGTCGGAACAGTTACTCCTGTGTCATATTGCCTCCCTGTCTTAAAACAGTTTCTGTGATTCCATTTTGTCCTGTGTAATAGTAGTTCATATTGTACCATGCTGTTATCTTGTGTTGAAGCAACTTTTGTATAACACTGATATATTATTGCAGAGCAACGTATCTTGTGTCATATTGTATCATACTGTTTTTTCTGTTAACATTTTATCTTGTATCAAAGTGACATTTCTTCTACCAGTCTGTTACACTGTGTCACAGCAGGTTATGTCATGCTATCTTCGTATATCGACTATGTTTATTTGTTACGTGTGTCATACTGTTGTACTATGTTGTAGCAAGTTCTTTGTGTCATGCTGGCATATTAAGCTGGGGTAGTTGATTTTGTGTCATATCATACATTTTTTCTCAGCTCAAACAGTTCATCTAGTGTCATGATGTCATTCTGTGTCAAAACAGTATTATATCATGTTGCGTTGTTTGTGTGGAAGCATATCGTTTTGTGTCACATAGTTTTTGTGACACAAGTGGTGTAAATTGTTAGTTGCATGAGTGTGAAGTACTGATACAGGGGCTTGTTTGTTTGGAATTAAGCACAAAGCTACACAATGAGCTGTCTGTGCTCTGCTTACCATGGGTATCGAAACCCGAATTCTAGCGTTGTAAGTCCGCAAACATACCAATGTGCCACTAGTATGCAGGAGCTACTCCCAGAAAAGTGTGAATTCACACCATTTGCCAAAAATGCGATTTCACTCTGACAGTAAGATCATGAAGTATTAAATATTAATACTTTGAAAAATCCATACTTCCTACAAATTTTGACTTCTGAATTTCGTGCAAAGCTACATAAAGCTATCCGTCGCTGATAGACTAGAAGTACGGCAGGTATTAAACATTGCCCATCATTAATTCTTAGGCTATTTTCGTCAGACCGAAATCTCCAAGACTCGGAATAGTAGTTTGGTTGTTTGTTTTTTGTTTTGGAACAACAGATCCACAAAAAGGACATACTAACCGTAGGGCCACACTCGTCTCTTTTATACTAATAATCTTAACTTTAAATATGTAGATTTTAAAAAGTTACTGTCTTTTTAAAAACTGTTAAAATGTTTTATATCAATCATAAATTTATCATAAAAATGGTTTATTAATAATTGTTTTCGTTATTCTTCAAAATATGACTTACACTGCCTTCCATTATAAACTCAAACCTTTACATATATAAGAGGAATGTAGTTTTAAATTTTTTTTTCTAGACTTAGACCAGTTATGGTGCGAAATTTCATCCTGTCAACAATAAGTGGTGTGTGTTTGAAGACACACTTCAATCGCACCTTTTTAATGAAGTAAGTTTACTATGTTATCTTGTCTTATATAATAATTCGCGCTCCAAACTTATAGTTTTGAGTTTAATAAAAGTAGAACAAGAATTGGCGGTGGGTGATGTTTAATAACTGCCCTCTCTCTAGTTTGTCTTGTCCCAACCAGCAAAGGTTAGCTTCGTTTAGTTTTGGGCGAAATTCAACAAACAGTACTTCTACGAAGTATGTCCCTTTAAAATATTAGTATTAGAGTAGCTTACCGTGTTTTGCTGTTGTCAGTTTTACACCTCATATTGTGTCATACCGTCGTCCCATTTTATAGGGGTAGTTTATCATGTGTCACTTTGTTTTGCTGCAGCTTATTTTGTCCCGTACCGCCGTCCCTCATCAAAACAGTTTATTGTATGAACTCATACAGTAGTGTATTAAAGCAGCTTTCGTGTCATGCTATCGCTTTGTGACGATTGTTTGTTTGTTTTTTAACTTCGCGCAAAGCTAGACGAGGGCTATCTGCGCTAGCCGTCCCTAATTTAGCAGTGTAAGACTAGAGAGAAAGCAGCTAGTCATAACCACCCACCGCCAACTCTTGGACTACTCTTTTACCAACGAATAGTGGAATTGACCGTACATTATAACGCTCCATGACTGAAAGGGTAAGCGTGTTTGGTGTATCGGGGATTCGAGCCCGCGACCCTCAGATTACGAGTCAAGCGCTTTATCCACCTGGCCAGGCCTGGCCTCCTTGTGACAAAATCAGATTTATTTTATATAATACTTCCACTTTGTGTCAGATCATATTTTAGTGACCTATGCTGTCCTAGCCGTTCTCAATTAAAGTAGCTTCAAGTATTTCTTGCCTAATGTCGCACCGAATCAGAGTAGTTTAACTTCTTTTATCCTGTGTGGAGCAACTTATGTTTTTTGGTACACGGCTTGCTCCTGTGTCTAGTAGTTTATATTGTAACCCCATGTTGTCCTGGTCAGCGCAGCTGATCATAGACTTATTTTGTGTCGAAATAGCTAATTTTCCTATCATATGTCAACTTGTTTTGAAGCAATATATCTTATACGCTACAGTAGGCCTAGCATAGGCTAGTGGTTAGTGCACTCGACTCGTAATATGTGTGTCGCAAATTCGAATCTCGTCAACGAACATGCTCGCACTTTAAGCTGTTGAGGCATTATATCGTTACAGTCAATCCCATTATTCGTTGATAAAGGAGTTACCCCAGAGTTATAGTAGGGTACTATTGACTATCTGCATTTCCTCTAGTCTATCGCTACTTTGTTATGGAGGGTTAACGCAGATAGTCGTTGAATAGCTTTGCGAGAAATTCCACAAACAAACAATGCTTTGGTAGAGTAACTCACGTTTTGTCTTTCTCAGTTTGTGCATCATATCTTGGCCACGTTGTTTTGAGTTAGAGCAGCTCGTGTTTTATTATACACTGTCGTCTTGTGCTGAAGCAAACTCATTATGTGTTATACTACTTTAAATTTCTTGCTCCAATACAATGTATTTTGTGACACATATAGTCCCATTCCGGAGGTGCTTTCATTATGTTAGTATCATCTCAGTCCAAAATCCTTATATTGTGCCATACTGTCGTACTTTCTCGCAAATATTTGTTTTGTGTCATTTTGTCTAATTTCTGACCATTGTATTTTATGTCATACTATTTTTCTATGGCGGAATGATACTGGATTCTTGTGTACTAAAATTTCAAGAAGTGCAAACTGGTTTTTATTCCGGTGATTCGTGTATTGCTTGATTTTATCACCTTCGTATTGTTTATCGTGACATTACCTTCTCGTTATATGCGTTATGCTTCAACCCATATACATGTTTGTAAGGGCTGTTGACATTCGTCGGTTGTTGGCGTCAACTGCTGTGCACTATCTAAATAAGTACTACTGATACATACTTCACAAAAACAACTACAGCGGCCATTGACCTTGCCAGATCAGTAACGTGTTTATTAAAACTGCATTTCAACAGGAAAACGTAATAGTGACAAGTTTGCAAATATAAAATTATCTTTTAAAGTGTCGTGGTGTCTCCATTTTGTTGTCAGTTCTTTAGTTAGGACACAAGCTCGAGGATGTTACGAATTTTACACATGTTGTTAATCTCTTTAAAGAGTGACATTTTTTACTTTTAAAAAATCAGTTTAAGTCACGAATGAGCTACTTCCTTCAAACTGGTCTTCTCAACAGTACTTACCCTCTCAAGGCGAACAGAAACGATTGGTAACTCTTAGAAATGTCGGGGAATAATTTTCTTCTGGAACTAATAATTCTCTTTGTTTCCCACACGTTAACGAAATTGGATTTTTCTAAATTTGTCTTAACACGATGGTATATAAAAGCACAGAAGTTAAAAAAGAAAAGTAATAAGCTATATCAGGTTTCTATATAACATCGTGTTAAAAATACCATATTGTTATGTAATACAATAACTTGTTTTGACAACTGGTAGTATTATCAAGTCTGTTTCATTAAGAAAGGTCGTGTTTGCACACGTTTCATTTACTCTTACCTTCTAGTCTATGTGTAATGTAAATAACTCTGCGCCCGTAGTTACACTGTTGCCATCTGCTGTTATGATACTAATACTTCTGATGTTACAGTAATCTAATTATTTAGGGCTCTTGTCGATTGCTACAGTTAGTTAACATATAACACTTCCTGACAACTTAATCATAAAATCTGGTCCTTCGTTTTAAGGCGTACTGAAATAAAATTGTAAACGAAGTACGGGTTTAATACAACTGAATATTTTTAGTTTATTCACTATTCCATGTTATTGCTGCGATAAGGGAATAGAAAAACCTTTAAATGCTGGGCTTTAGTTAAGATTAGGGATATATAACTAAGAATGTAGCTTCAAAGAATTTTTTAAATGCTCGATTGTGTACTAAACGCGTTACTAGTTTCTATGTACGTTAAATTATTATCATTATAAAGTTTAATCCAAATATTTTATACTGTTAAGTTTCCTCACATACTGTTGGAGGGAGATCTGTATAAAAATGTAATCATTTTTATAATTCGGTATAGTATATATATTATGTTATGAAAAGTCACTACATTCCATGATTTTGTATAATATAAACTTGGAGCATGTTTATTGATAACTATAAGAATTAATTGTTTCATATCCAACAATAACGTCGGGTGGACTTTTATGTGCCTGCTTGACTGTTTGTATTTTAGTTTCACTCGCGAAGAGCAGCCAGTGTAATTAGTTTCTGAAAACAATAATATATTGGGCTTAATACATCAATCCATAAATCGTTTTTACAACGTAAGTTACTTTCGCGCGTGCTCTGTTGTTGATTTATTTTCATTACTTTGATTTTGTATCGTTTTTCATTACACCACGAGGACGAAGTAATTTGTAGATTAAAAAAGTGTTACGTTTTGATAAAAAGCTCAGTTTGACAGTTTTAATGTGTGTTTTCGGTGATATCTGTATGTGTTTGTAACATTGGCTTTAAACGGAAATTGACTGTGATGAAGAATAACTAACTTGATCAGCCATCCAAACATGAGCTGGTGGTAGGTGAACTCTTTTGGTTGTGTAACTAAATTACCTTCTAGTTAGCGCTGAGTCAGTAAATTGAAGGTGAAATCAACAAAAGTTTGAAGTCACTGGTCCGCCGATATTGTATTGTAAGGTCTTAAATACAAGCAAGTTCTGAGAAAACTGAATCACTCTACAGATCCTTTGTGTACACTGATTAAATTGTAAGCATTAAAAAAAAGACAATAGTGCAGGATTTAAATATTTCTTTGCATGAATATTTCATTAAAGCATAATGTTTACTTTAAAACTGTGTTAAACACGGAAAGGCGGAGAGAAAAAACAAGAGTTCTAATGTTTCTTTATTGTAACTATTTTCTTTGTAACAAAATAAACTGGTACTGCTACACTGTAGTTTTCAGCCACAAATAGTTCTCGTAACGATACGGGTGACATGATAAACATGAAAGACTACCCATGTAACCCAGTATGGGTTTAATGAAACGTATTAAGTTGTTTTGTTGAAATGGGAAAAGTAAAACAATAGTAATAATATTGAAAACTGAAACACCCCTTACACGCATGTATGTCATATATATTAATGAACCATTATTCCAAAAACATCTACTAGTTATTCAACCAATGCAAAAAATTACTTCATTTCGAGCGGCAACTATACCTTTACATTAATTCCAACTCTACTGAACTCTACCTGAACTTTAAGAAGTTTCATGTGAGGAATTATGGGTGTGGAAACAGCTTAGTCTGAATTGGTATGACAAGTGCAAGTTATTGTTTTAACCGGAAATGTCACTTTGATTGGATTAACAACAAAAATAAAGGAAAAGAAGAAGAAAAAACGTGAGACAGTTTCTCACCTGACAATTTCTCATGCATGAGCTCGACACATTTAACTTAATGTAAGAAATAACAGAGTTGTTTTACACGCTCTCCAGAAACAATAGACTTCTTTTACAGCCTCTCCAGAATTAACTGTTGTTTTACAGCCTCTCCAAAAATAATAGTTGTTTTACAGCCTCTCCAAAAATAATAGTTGTTTTTACAGCCTCTCCAAAAATAATAGTTGTTTTACAGCCTTTCCAGAAATAATAGTTGTTTTACAGCCTCTCCAAAAATAATAGAGTTGTTTTACAGCCTTTCCAGAAATAACAGAGTTGTTTCACAGCTTGTCCTGAAGTATGCTAATTGTGTAACATCTCAGGATCTACATAACATTTGTTTTGAAAAATTCAGAATTGAATACTTATTTGGAAGATACATTGACTGAATCAAGCGGAGAAGTGTAACTTTTGGCAGGTCCAAGTGTATTTCTTGCAATGTTACCCTGTCACATTAAATGAAAACAGTCTTAAGAGATAAATAAATATGATAGTAGTTTTACACGCGGTATTATCACCATTACAGGAATACATAAAAACTATAAGTTAAAATTTATTAATATAAACTTTTGTTCGTTTAACGAATTTTCAAACGTTTTAAGCTAAAATAAGAAAACAAGCAAAGATGTAATCTTTACACAAAATTCTTAAAATAAAAACTCCTGTCAATTAACGGATTAGGGGGTGAGCGCGATGCCACTGAAGCTTACATAAGAAATCTAATTTAATGGCGTCAACAGGTGTGTCGTTATGATTCGATAAGTCAATTTAAAAAAATGTCGTTTATTGAAAAATTAGAAAATAGTTTGGTATTCCTTAGAGCGCTATTTAATTTAAAAATAAATTCCAAGAATATTGAAACTATATCAGTTTTGTTAGCGCTGTTATTTTGGAAGCTGTCTACACTTGAGATAGCAAAATTTCCTATATATCGCCTTTGTTTTATAGAATGCAAATTAATTTTATCTTTTAATACGTGTTAGATATCAATGCTTTTGTTTATTTTTATGCGAATATGTTTATTCTATTATTCGCGGTTGCTATGTTGATATTTAATGTCTTTTCGTACAACACATTTAGTCATTAATTCCTGGTTAAAAGGCCTAGTACATTTATTGCCTATTGTTTTGTCCTGTTACTTGTTTCTTAGAACCGACGTTTCTAGCACAACGAACGACCAATTCCGTATTGTTCTTGTTTTATATGTTTTTAATGTATTTGATTAAGCTTATGTTTCCACCACTGCCATTTTTTTGTCCATGAGTTTTCTTCGACTGTTTATTAATAAATTGGTGCAATGCCGCCACGAATACACTTATGACTGGAGGATATGTCAAAGCCCATCGGGAGAAAGGATATCTCTATAGCAAAATAGGCATAAGATGCATAACCTGGAACAAACACGACCATATATAAAACCATTTGTAACATCGTGAGACAGCACAGACAAAAGACGATTAGCACGCCCACGTGCAGATGTGAAACCACACAAAGAACAACAAAATGTTCAGTAGATGATTAGCAGATACTGGGAAATTGAAACTTTACGCAAGATATAGTAAATCGACGAAGTTTAGGTATAATAAAAACATACTGACATAAATTATAAAATTACAATTCCGTACAAAATCGTCAGAGGGCCGAGGAAACTGTGGATATGTTAAGACACAGATAATGCGTCAACAATAGCATTTTCGCCTCCTCCTCTGACAAAGCCGGCCTTCCAGTGGCGAAACGGTATGTCTGCGAACTTAAACCACTAGACACTGGATTTTGATACTCGTGGTGGGCAGAGCACAGATAGTCCATTGTGTAGCTTTGTATTCTCACGACGGCTGATATGGGTATTAAAACTATATTTAAAGTACCAGCCATCTTGAGAATACACTTTTACTACTCGTGGGTTCCTCGTCATCGTGTAGCTTTGTGCTTAATTACAAACACTATTGCCAACAAAGTCGTTAAATCACCTAACTACTATCCATGAGCATGGTGTGTATGATCCTGGAAGCCAACGTTCGCGTAAAGTGTAGTGTCTGTAAAAGTGTTGTGTCTGTAGTAAGAGGCGTGTGGCCTTAAATTGATCTGACTTTCTTTTATAACCGAAATTTCTATGTCGAAGAATGCGTCATCATGTTCATCAGAATAAACGAGAAAGCTGATGAAAAAGTAGTTTCCATATTAACATGAAACATTGCTCTTAGAAAGTCTGGTTAACACTTCATGTTGCAACATAACACCTTCATATAACAGCTTGGGGAATTTCTGAATCTTTTGGCAACTTGCAAACATGCAAATGATCATTATCTTTCGTTTTCACTGGCATCAGTACCAACATTTTATACATTCTGTTTATTACTGTAAAATATCTTGCACCGTTCTAATATATATTTCTTCTATCCCTTCCATTTTTGCAGAAATAGAATACAGGAAAAAAAGGAGAGAATAATGTCTATGCTTAAAATATTCTATTTCAATTTTGGTTTTTCAGTAAAACTGAGAAGCTTGAGCTTTTTGTCTTGTTTTAAAGTTCTTAGGGTCTTACTTAATGTCTTCTGCTTAATTATATTAGTGGACCGTTCTATTCTGTTCACTAGCCTTAAATTTTGGCCCACTAGTATTGGGTAAAGAATAGCATTGTGGGCCTAAACTGTTTTAAAAGAAACTGGCGTTATTGAAGCGTGACTTTTCTTAACCAGTATTCATCTGGCAGGTAACCCCTTTGTTATTCTAAGAGGTTGGAACACTATAACCTTATTTAGAGTTAGGGATGATTGTTAGTGAATGCAATATGATTGGTGTACTTTTATAGTTTTTGCTTTTAAAAAACAACAACAACGCCTGAGTCGTCTGGTGGAATCCTAGTTTCTTGAAACTTCAGAATTAATGAGAAGTTTGCAATATCTAATTAAATCTGCTTTTGTTTCTGAAGTTACATAATCGGTAGGTCTTTAAACCGCTCTGAAACTGACTAACATCGAGATTTTACTATCATCAGTTAATGCTGCTGTGAACTTCGTAGAATTCAACATGATCATGAAAGAATGAACGATTGGAATTAGTTAAAAAAACTAGTAAAAAACTCGTTATTAAATCGGTGCTAAAATTAAAGTTATTGAAATTGTTGTTAAAATCATAGAGGCATTATTGGAATTAATGTTAAGATTGACTGTAAATTCTAGAAATAAGCGACCCTAAAACACTAATTTTTATTACTTTTTATTTAATTAGGCACTCAACGTTTCACTTTACAGCTTCTTTAGGAGTGTTCTACTAAAAGATAAACTGTATTAAGTACAACCACGCTTGTGTGTGAGACTCTTTCGATTTCACCAATACACATATGATGGCAGATGTCACTTGCAAGTTGGTAAACAACTGGAAGTATGACACGCATCTTTATAGCGTAAACGCGTTTTCATAAGATAGTTTTGTCACGCTGAAGGGTAGTGCAGTGAAAATTTAAAAGTCGATATCTGAGAATGTGACCTAGTCGTTCTGTAGCCTTAAGAAGCAGTTCAGATTTCATGGTTATTTTTTTCTATTTTCTAAGCGTACGTCCTTTAATTAGAGGTACTTTATTTTTTTGTTTTTTTAATTTCGCGCAAAGCTACTCGAGGGTTATCTGCGCTAGCCGTTCCTAATTTAGTAGTGTATGACTACGGGAAGGCAGCTAGTCATCGCTACCCACCATCAACTCTTGTGCTACTCTTTTACCAACGAATAGAAGGATTGACCGTCATATTATAACACCCCCACGGCTGAAAGGGCAAGCATGTTTGGTGCGACGAATTAGAGGTACTGTAAAAGTAAAAATATTCATGGTATTTATGGTAAATTCTTTTTTTCTCGTTTCGGTCTCTCTCTCTCTGTATGTGCTTATTTTTTCATGTTTAAAGTTTGAATCTAATTTGTTTTCACCTTAATCCTTGAAAATTTGCTCGATGTGAAATGTTGGTATTTGTTATTCAAAAGAAGTTATTTTTAGTCAAAGCTTGTAATGCTTTTACCATGACAGGTCCAATCGATTATTTTGAAATCACCAATAACTACTACTATCTTCGACTTTTTTAGACGATTGGAGATAAAACGAATAAAAAATACTTTTTTTATTCGTTAGAAGATGAAACGAGACAGATTGTATATTACTGTTATAATGGATTACAGAAGTAACATCAGGAAAGTCCATACTCTTGTCGTTCGAATGATTAAGGGTGGATTGGATGTCGATGTCTATAGTTGAAAAAGTCCAGATATTTGATTAGAGAATCAAGGTTACATAATCCAAATAATTCATTGATGCATCCAAGCCACAGATCAAGGACAGTGTTGGTATCTTGGCGCCATTTATTAAGAGTGCTTGCTTCAAAACAGTACATAAATAATATAATATAAATAACAGCTACTCGACTATCCATTGCGAAATCATATAGATGAAGATATAATTTATTGTCAAAGTTTAAGGTTGAAATGTAAGATATCAACTGAGAGTCCTTCCATTCCAAATTATGTTTGCGTCCGACATGAAATACGGTGACATCTTCCGTCCGTATAGATGGGTATATAGAACTATAACATTTGACGTCAAGAGTAATGTTATTTTCGTTTCTAAGTGGATTCATTCTTGATTTGAGAAAGTAGGCCTTTCTATATTTTTCAAGTGTACTAGAACGTATATTAGCAACGGCACTAAAAGTGTATGCATAAGCTAGAACACTCTGAATAACACTGTCATATGCTGAGACAATGGTTCTAGTGGCATATTTGCTTTACGTTCTTTAGGTAAACCGTATACATGTATGCAGCTATTAGAGAGTTTAACTTCATCTAGACATTTCTTAGGGAAGTTATTTCTTTTCGTAAATTTATAAATAATTTCTCTATTTCGTTGCAATTTGTTTAGCCTAACCACTATTAAGTACTTGATTTTTTGCTCATCTTTTAGGTAATCAAATATTTTTGTAACTTTTCACAACTTTAAAACCTTTGCATTCACCAGATTCTTAGGTGATGATATAGTATTTTTAAAGGTTTGAATGTAGTAGCTAATTTAAGTTAGGTTTAACTCGATGATTTTCATTACTGTAAAGCTTTCCCGATAATTTCCCTCCTACCCTCAATGTCTATTTCATCAGCTTTATGGGTATGAGGATACTGTCGCTTGTTAGTGGCAAAAAAGTGTCTATTGAGTCGTATGAAAACTGTACGATTTGTTGCATCTGCAGTTGGTGAACTTTCACAAACCTGACGATGACCGAAGAAGGTCGAAACGTTGTTCGCTCCTCTACATAGAGCTTTCTCTACCCATACCAGCCGTTTTTACATATATATTTTTCTCTACAAGTGGGTTTTCTTTCCCGTCATCACGGAAAATTTGTATCTGATTTTATACTGTCAGTTAAGTCGACGATATTCTGCTGTAAAGAAAAATTGTTGCCGTGTTTTCTACTCAGGTTCTAACGTCACAGGTGGATAAGAATGTTGATCCAACTTTTCTGGAAGTAGCGGAGTAAATTTGTCGTGTTCAAGAACGCAACAAAATGACGCGGTTTAGCCTCGAAATCGCAAGCACGCGATTACACTCTTGTTTCTAATAAAATGTGGTTTGTTTTTTTCTGTTTTCATATAAACTGTTCCATCAAGCGATATGTCTGCGAACTTATACTGCTAAAAACCGGGTTTCGATACCAGTTGTGGGCAGAACATAGATAGCTTTTTGTGCTTAATAACAAAGAATAAGAACAATAGTTTGTTGTTGTTTCTTCCATCAAGGTAAGACATTGTGTTAAAACATACTTGGTCGGAAAGTTTAGTTGTTACTGAACAACCAGATCCTTTAATTAGCCCAAAAAGGAGGCGTAGATTGTAAGATCATTTTGTACTGTTACCTTTTGTTTTACTGTTGATATGTTGTCTCGGTCGTTATTAATATTTGTCATGAAAATCTCTGACTTGTTGTTTCGTTCATTATATACATATGTATATGTAGTTCATTTATTATGAAGCCCCGAGCGACGTTCTTTCTCTTTACTGCAGAAGTTGAGGTCAGTTGTATGTTGTTAAGCTTTAACAATAGTAACATAAACATTTTTGAATATTTATATATTAAAATTTCTTATGAAGGGCATGCATACTTTTAAACTTAGTGAAACAAGTTTATTCCTTTTTTTTTCACCCCGGAATGTCATAACTAAACAATAATCACATATTTCATAATAACTTGTTGCAAGTAAAAAGAAATTAACTGTTGTCGTTATTGCTACTGGTCGTATGAACACAGGAAATATACTAGGATAAGAATGTATGGGAAAATCCACAGTAAAATGTTGCTACAGTCTTTTGTACTGTAGTTACTGATTAGTAACCAGAATAAACTGTTTTTCTGGTTCCAGATTCGGGGTCCTTTGATACTAAATGCCGATATTCTACCAGGCCCTAACAACCCCATCACTTCGCCAGTGGACGCTTGGACTTTTTTAACTTTATGCAGAACCCGTTTTCCTCGCTCTATCATATCTATCGGTTGGACAACGTGTAGTGAAGTCGTCGAGGTCATGCCTGGAGGGTGCATCAGATTAGGGTGAGCCATTTTCCTATTAGGAATAAAGTTGTTATTATTATCTTTTAACAAGTAATTGAAACAAATACCAAGCACGTTGAAATAACTGCTGTTAGAAAGTTAATTTATGTATAAGTCGCATTGCAATAGTGTTTATAAAAGTTGCTGGAAAAATACATTTAGTGTTGGTTCAGGACATAAATTCAAATATCCCTGGTCATTTTTGGTACCTAGAATGGATAATACAAGTTATTTAGAGATTTACGTTCTCGGAAACTTTAGCAAAATCAAGATTAGCACAGGAATTTTGAGTGACCAGTTATAATTGTATAAATTATAGGTAGCTAGTTAAAAAGTAAATGATACGTGTGTGTGTCCTGGCTCGTACCTAGAATGTTTGAAAAAGTGGTTCTAATTTGAAAAAGTAAGCGTCAACATACGTTGTACGAAGTACAGTCGGCATGCAAAGCATGCTAATGTTATGAGGATCTGATGGCATATGACTATTTCAAACCAAAATGTGTTGTTAATACTTCGTCAGAAAAATGTATAATATGTAAAAAATGTTAAATCAGGCAGGCACTGCCTACATCAGTTGGTTCGGATTGCTAATCGAAATGGTATTTTAAATATCTACTCAATAGCTCATCAGAAATATACAATATGCAATGTTTCTTTTTATAACAATATCTATTTCATGACTGAGTTACAAGTTCTAGGAATGTCCGTGAGTATAACAATGTTTAAATATCTCGTTCTTTCTCCTTCTAGTTTATTATATGATAACCGAAAACCAAAACATTGCTGTAATCTAATTTCACTGAGGTGTCATAGTTTCAAACGGAGTATCTAGTTTTATAAGTGTTATTAGTAACTAACAGTAATGTTTTAAAAAAATCATAATTCTAGTGTAAACAACGTTATCATTACCCCTTGAAAACAGCTTTCTTACAAAATTTTGTTGTTTTAAAAAACTTAAGTACAGGGTGAAACAGGCATTATCAACCAGTAATAGATAAACAATAAATATTGCAGTTGAAACCTCACTGCACTTAGAACTTGGTTATAAATATAATCTTCCTACGTCTACTGAAACACTGCGTTAAAAAAACAATAACATGCAAATAAATAAAAGAAAAAACTTTTCAGAAAAGGAAGTAAATATAGGGATGACTCATACAGCAATGTATATAACTTTTAAATCACAAGTTAGTTTAATTTATCCTGTTTATGTCTGTTAACGTTCTATTACACCATGTGTCTGTGCTAGTATATACTGTAGAGATGATGGAAGTGCCATTCCTACTACCTTTTCACATTATTTTTGAATGATTGATATTAACCACCCTAATGTTTATTTCCTTAATGGATTTTTTCTTTCGTTGTGAGATAAGTATCTCCACTATAACAATATAAGCATCCTTTTCATACGTGTTTTATGCCTGTATAACCTTTATTAGATGTTTGTAGTTTGATGATGTGAGAGTTAGAGCTTTACAGTGCGACTTTGATGTTAAGCGTTTACAATGTGTTTACGAACAAAAGAAACACAAAGGTTTAAAAGTTTTGATCTGTTTCCATAATCGGGTTTATTATTTATATTATATAATATACGATAAAGAATTTTACGTTTTTTTTATTATTCTACAAGCTTCCTCTCTGTTTTTAACCATACAAAGTTTTTGGATAACTTATTTTTATTAGTTAATTCTATAAATCTAAACATCAGTACAAAATATTTTACTAACACTAATAAGCTATGGCATAGCGGTTGATATATATTTTTTATTTGTCAAGCATAAACTTTTAGTTCACAGCTCTATCACATCTTGATAGACTTGAGTTTGGATTCAGGAGGCCAAACCCTTTTGATTGATATATTTTACCACGCCCAAGGTCTCACAGGTTAACTTATTCTAATCCTAGCTAAACTAATTTCAGTTTGAGGGCATAGAGATCCTGACAAGCAATCAAATCGAATCGGGTACACGAACGCTCCAAACTTATTGTTGGTGCACAGAAAGATAGTAATAAAAAGTTGAAAAAAAGTATGGTAGATTAATTTACTCTAATCCTGCCTAAAAGAATTTGAAGCGCTGCAGCTACTGAGGATTCCTGTTGTTTCTTAAGTAGCTAAGACCAGAAACATTATTTTAGAATTATTCATACCTGAATAACATCTTAAGATGCTCCATTGTGAATAATAAAAATTAGTTTAGCTGTTCCTAAAAATAATTAATTTTATTAAACAATGTTTTGGACATATAAATGAGAACATTTGTTAGCAGGGAATGTTAAGCTAATGGAACAGAATAATTACCAACTTTTACATGAGGGGGAGAATGAGCCCACCTACTGGCAAACTTTCTAAAATCGTATAAATTTTAATCATAATTACTTTAAAAGATCGACTTTCATGTTTTTCTTACTTTCATAATAAATAAATAAAACTAATATATAATATAGCCCCTCTGTTACACATTTCACAATCTGGAATTTATGATGTTTAGAAATATGTACACAAACAGTTTTATGATTCCCGTAATATTATTCACTTTCAATATTAACTTTAAAAACCCAACAAAAACGAACGCAGCAGGTTTGGAAAGAAGTGCGTTTTTTTTTTTAAGTTAAAAGTATATTTCTTATTCAGGCTAACCAGAGAACACATTGACAAGATGATGAGTTTGGTGAAAGAATACAGCTTGATGCAACCAGTGATGTTTCCCATATGGGCCGCACACTTGAAGTACTCGGTGCCAGAAGTCCAAAGACTCCTGTTCCAGGTTCCCAGCAGTTCTTTGATGGCTTGGTGTCACAAAGGAGATCCTGTAACTCTGGAAGACCTCTTGATGATACGAAAAGCTTTTCATGTAAGTCAGGTCTTTTACGACCTGCCAGACGATTTTCTTCAGCACTTCTACTCCATTACCTGAAATGACGTCCATCTTTGGTTTCTATGACCGCCAAATACTTCTTTCCATGACAACTGGTGGCAGAACCTTGTTATTACGATCTCTTCTTGTATGCAGGTTCTACCTTGTATCTAATGTGCATGTGCCGCAGCCAAAAAAGATAAAAAAAAGCTTTATTATAAAACTATTTCCTCCTTTCGCTTGTTTTTCTGCTTGACTGTTGGCTCCATTAAAGTTTGAAAGCGTTATTTTTTGTTTAAAAAAACTTAAGTCTAATCAAAATGCACGAAAAGTCAATGAAGACAGTTGGGTTGTGCATGACGATCTAAACCTGAATTTTATCACAAAGTGAAACGAATTTCAAATGAAAGTGAAAAACAATTTCTTTGTATTCCTGTTAGCTTTTATTTAATTTTTAAAATTTTATATCATGACTGGAAATCAAAAATTATTCCTTTAAAGGTCAGAAAACCTACAGGTAAATGATATAGAAAAAGATATAAACTTTTTGGGACATTATACATATAATATAGAAGTAATACAGTGTTTCAAAACGATGATTGAAATGAAGCATGAAACAAGTGTTATTTTATGACTACTGCAGTTTAAAAAATGCGTTTTTTCTTGTTTTAATATTAAAAAGTTGTATATAGAAAGTTAGATGTGAAGTTTGGCGTTCAAGCAAGCAGCTGTTACCTGTTTGTGTTGTAGGTGGTAGCATTATGAGTTACCGTTGTGATAATTTCCTACTGTAATTTAAATAGCTATTCTTGTTATTAATGTTGTTTTTGCACTGTTTTAAAGATATACGTATTGTACAGAGGAGTGTAATAATGTTACATATTGTGATATACAGATTGTTGCCATAATGATTTCAACTTGTATCTTTGGCTTTTTCATGTATTGAATTATTTATCAAATGTATTAAATAGCACATTGAAATTGAATGTTGTTATTCTGGAAGTATGACATATTTAACAAGCTCGTGCAAAAAGCATTCCTGAAGCCTATTCAGTTCATCTGGATATTTTGTTATCAAAACAATATTTCGCCTTAACACGAGTCTGTAAGACATGTTTAGTTTACAAACAAAGCTTTCCCGGTACAATCTCTCTCTCTAATTTGGACACAGATACAGGTTTGCGATATCCGGAACCTGACGTGCCCATTAAATTGGCCCAATTCATGCAAGTTTATAGGCTCTGAGGAGGTAAATCCCATACCTCCATCCAGAATCTTACACTAAACACGTTAGGGACCGTAAATGGTCGGTAATACTAGTTCTTGTTCCTTGCTTCTATAAGGCCATTTCATCCACGGTTTTAGTACGTTCTGACAATAAAAATGTTCGGTCAATCCCACTATTCGTTGGTAAAAGAGTAGCTCAAGAGTTGGCGGTGGGTGGTGATGACTAGCTGCCTTCCCTCTAGTCTTACACTGCTAAATTAGGGGCGGCTAGCGCAGATAGCCCCCGAGTAGCTTTGCGCGAAATTAAAAAACAAACAAGTTGTTCTCATTGACTGGCGCACTAATACATCGGAGATTTATCTTACAGAGTATTGCAGAGAGGTTGTTAACAAAGCATAATTTATGTTTCACAGGATGTGTACACGTAACATTATATTATTAACAATAGATTTTAATTATTGTTTGTTAACCAAATATTCCGATTTAAAATTATTGGAATGTTCATTTCATTTTGTATTAATTGTAAAAAAAAATAACTTTTTGAGTAAAACATGTAAGTGTTACTTATATTCACTTACTATAATAGTATTTTTCTTCGTATGCTATCAATGATATTAGTCGTATTTATTAAAAATCCTTTATGCTCTATTGGGAATATCTTAGGGAATAAAAGGTTTGAACCTATTATCTCAACAAAAAAAATGAAAACTCTGTGGGTTATTGGAATGGTTGATTGTTTTGTAGTTAAGCACAGAGCTACACTATGAGCTATCTGCGCTCTGCTCACTACGAGTACTGAAACCCGGTTTCTAGCAGTATAAGTATGCAGACTATGCCACTGGGGGGGTGTTACTGGAATGGATCTTCTCAGTAGAGAAAACTAAATACTGGTTTTTAGTAATTAGTTATTTTGGTTCTTATTGAATCATAACTAATAATTACGAATACAGAAACTTATAGTAGCGTGTGCTGACATCTGTAATATTTTATGCAACGTTCTCGTTGAGTCATTTTCAAGTTGACTTATGTTTTTGTAAAATTATTGTTTATCATATAAGACTTATGACCCAAGTCTATTGAAATCGACAAGACAGGGTTAACGCCCTGTATTTTATTAATTTGTGCCAAGGCAGCGGTATCCACACCTCTTTCTTAATGTCCAAGAATCTTTACATAAAGTCACACGTACGTAAATCACGCATGATATTTTCAGAAGAAACATGTGAGTGTAAACGGCTTAACACAAACACCCTGTTAACCGCAAACAATTTATAAAATAGACATGACTTGGACTTAGTAACGTGCCACATATTATAAATTATATTACGCAACTCCTTTCACTGCTAAAAAACAGAATGAAAATGAACTGACAATACTGCTACAAGTTGGTATTATTTAGTCTGTTTAAATATATTATTTTAGTGTGTGTATGTATATATACGTATGCAGAAGTACGTTGTGCTGAACAGCCCACTGATCTATTACTGTTTTGTTTCGGATTAATAAACTTATGTTCGTTGCAACTTGAACTTATCAACAATCAGGCCTCAAATTATACTTCGGACCTGGGGATCACCGAAAATATTATCTTTTCAGATGTGAGGGCGTTATAACGTTACAGGTAATCTCACTATTCATTTGAAATAGTAGTCCCAAATTTGGTGGTGGGTAGTGTTGATTAGCTGCTTTCTCTCCAGTCACTTCTAAATTAACGGACGGCTAGAGCAAATAGCCCGTTAGTAGCTTTGTGAGAATTAGAAAATTATATAAAAAGCATCTACTTTGTCATTTAGTAGCTTTTATTATAGAACTATTCAAGTTGACGTAGCTGTAGAAACTAACAGTTTCTTTTTATATGCTGACTGAAAA
Organism: Tachypleus tridentatus; assembly: GCF_004210375.1. Taxonomy (NCBI): domain Eukaryota; kingdom Metazoa; phylum Arthropoda; class Merostomata; order Xiphosura; family Limulidae; genus Tachypleus; species Tachypleus tridentatus. The sequence continues at coordinate 65,221,166 of NC_134828.1, read as the reverse complement.
CAGTAACACCCTCTATGAAAATGTCTACCGCATCAAGTAGTATTAATTTATGCTAAAAATAGGGTGCTGTCTGTTTGCTTGTTTCTTCGTTTGCAAAATAACTTCAGAAATCAAAACGAGATGACAAAGATAAACATCGACAGGAATACTTTAGTTACAACTTGTTTTTTAGGTGCCATTTGCTCTTCTGGACATGTAATCAACACGTTCTAATATAGGCAATATGTAAGATTTGGTGTTTCTAGTATCTTACACTCATTTCGCTATGGTTAAGACAGAACTAAAACACAATCGAAATATTTTCAATTATACCGTCTAATTATGAAATGTGGGGTTATTATAAGCATTGTAAAAACTCGAGTCTTCCAATGCAACTAGTGGTCTTCTTCGCTATATCCTTTCCTTTTCTACAAATGGTTTGGACCAAGGGAGGGTGTGAACGTGGAATATTAACGATATCATGTTCCACCCCACCCCCTTTTAAGGCGTAGCTTTTATTTTCTACCAGTTCGCTCGAATTCCTATTTATAATACGGACTTGTAATGATACCCGCTTTCCCACCTGTTCTGTAACAGAACGGATTTAAACACATTTAGTGTTTTCACTTTCATAGGTGTCGAGTTTCGAGTATGCATATCGAAACGTCTCACTCGTGCATACGCTAGCAGAAAATCATTCAAACAAGTCTTTTAAGATGCTGTGCTGAATATTCAAAATCCACTATTTTTAAAATAAGGCAACTAAATTCAACATGTGGAATCGCCGCGAAACGTGGAGCTGTTTTAGTAAATCACGTGAACTGGTTCAATAACCAATTAGATACTCTAATGCATGGTTTGAATATTTCTAAGATACTTTATTGGCTGTTGGCTCACATAGCTTGAAAAGCGTTTTAAAATCATATAACAGCAACATCGGTTTTTTTTAATATAAGAGTACAGAACCTACTTGTGCTTCAGAAAAAATACAAGATTTAATATACTTAATTATAATTTATATTACACATATTAAGATTTTTTAAAACACAAAAAATTAGCTTTCTGGTTTCTACTTTAACGACGTGAATTACTAATTTGAGGTTCATGTATTGCTTCTACAATATACATACACACAGACACACACTTAAAACATAACTATAAAATTATTAATACCCAATGACCCAAGCGCTATCTAAATGGCTTCTTGCGAAACAAAAGGTCTAGTTTCTTTTCAACCATTGCACCATAGTTGGTGGATAATGAATAACTATCTAGCAATAGAAATTCAAATCAATGTTATTTTCTGAGTCACTCTATGCTTTCTAATAATAAATGAATACGTTTTAAACATTCCCATAGAAGCTAATTAGTGTTAGCTTAACCATTAGATGTATTAGTGTATTCTTCATTCTTATTAAACATTTTTATAAGTTTATTTGCGTTTTTATTATATTCTATCCTATAACTTATTTTTAGTAATATTTAAAGCCGACTCGCAAACACAACATATTTCACATTCTAGCTAATCAATTTAGGCCATAACTATGCCGATTTGTGTTTCCTAATAAGAGGTTTTGTCGAAAACGTACGGTGAGCGTAAAGTACAACTAATGCAGTAAATTAAAAGTTTGGACTTGCGTGATTTATATCACTACGAAACTAGAGCTTTATACGTGTAACACTTTTATTTTATTTAGCCTAAAATGATATCAGAGAAAATGTACTGAATTAAATTTTTGTGACTTTATATCAATACATATTTTGTTTTTTAACATTTTCAACATGAATATAACTTTCGATCAGGAATTTTCTAATTCTTGAAAATCCCTAAAGGTCTAGATAAAGAATAAAATGTTAAGATATATTATAGGCCTAAGTACAACCGATTATAATCAGACTTCGCCGGCTTGCAAACGCGTTCACGCCACAAGTCTTTCAGGGAACATCAGTGCGACATAAAAGATTACCCATAATTATAGAATTAACTACGGAACGCAAACAACTGTCAGTTGTATTAGAGAAACTTCGAAGGTTAAAAGTATACTTAATTTACTAAATTATTAAACAGTGCTGTAATTTATTAATAGCTCCATTTTGAGTTTACTTACTGATTAAGTATTATTTTATCACAAGTTACAGTTTTTACGACAAGAAAAGAAAATTTTGAACAGGTACGACGTTTCTATTACTATTGCCGTAATTATCAAATAAACAAGTTTTAACGGCAAAGAAAGTTTTAGTATTTAAACCAACATTCAAAAATCTAACAATGTATTTAAAATTTAGCATTGGTCACATATGTTATATATATATTAACTCTGAGGAAGCTGTAAAGGCGAAACGTTGATTTAAATAAATATATATTTTTTTATTTATCTGGAGTGTACAGGTCGTTTTTTTTCTTAACTGTTATCAAAATGTGTAAATCCCTCCAGTATGTACTGCAAATTTTGAAAGACAACAAAACATTTCCAGCAATTGATAGTGGTTACTTATGCATGTGCATATCAAATTGCGTGAATAGATAGATTATTTATTTGTAGCTAAACATGTCATACGAACAAAATGTGAAAAATATAACAAGTGAAATATGTTTACCGTTAGTTTACTCAGTCAAGTACACCCGCTAGTACAGCAGAAAGTATACGGATTTACAACGCTAAAGTCAAAAGTTCGATTCCCCTCGGGGGCTCAGCAGATAGCCCGATGTGGCTTTGCTATAAGAAAAATACACACACTCAGTCAAATATGGAGATTTACCCAATATAGAACAAAATATTGAGGTAAACTACTCAAAATATCGTTATAAGTGTCTGTAATTTCTTAGAGCAAAGCCACATTTAGCTATCTGATGGGTCCACGGGAAAAATCGAACCCCTGATTTTAGCTGCGGGGATCATCATTGAAATAAAAACTGTTACTTTTAAACTTTATACCTTTAGTATACAAACCAACCAATAGCATAAAAAGTTACGGTTTACAGAAAGTCCACAAAAACCCAATAACCTTATGCCCAATTATGTCTCTTTTAACTCTCTAAGCCAAAACTGGATTTTTTAACCTTATGTTTCCAAAATAAGCACCCAATTAGAAAACACTTCACATCTGCTACAACACAGTTTTTACAGTAACATCATTGTGTCTAGGTTTGATATGGTAAACCTTTTCCTTCAAACTTCTCTTGACGAGGCAATACAACTTACTACAGAAATTGTTTCACACGACCTCAAAAACTGAACCAACTGAATGCAGGAACACATAAAGTGTTAGAACTAGCCACACTTATTTGTTATCAATACGGGTGTTCGTACTTCTTTAAATTTCATAGACTCGAAATCTAATACCAGGTACTTTGGCCACTCTTTTTTATTACATCGTATAGAACAACTTCCACAGTTACGCCCAAATACAAGTAGATGACTCTTTTTGTAACTTTACTTGTAAAGAGAAACAAAGAAAATATCCTTCAACACATTAACAACATACATAAAGGCATACAATTCATAGTTGAAAATAAAAACAGCTACACAATAAATTTTTTAAACATTTACATCACACGAAATCCAAAGGCTCCACCACTAAAATTCATAAAAAACACATACAGCGGAAATTTCATAAACTTTTTTTTAATTCACGTAATCCACCAGAAGGTAGGTACTTTAAAGCCACTTAAATTTAGTATACATTATATGCACAAGAGTAAACATCGATTAAATTGTATATTTAACTCGATGCTTTACTAACGCTAACCTGTTATCCAGTAAAATAGGTACAAATATATTAAGTTTAACGAATTTAAAGAACACAGACAAGATACACTTAAACACGCAGACTAAAATAACACTCCAAAAAACAAATAAAACCTAAGCACTTACACCAGTGGTTCCCAACCAGGGGTGCGAGATAGCGTTTCAGGGAGTGCGAGATAACATTTGTTCTGACCACCTTCAACTTAATTCTTAAATAAATACTGTGAAGTGTGCGAGAACATATTAAACTTTTTTACGGGTGCGGGGCATAAAAAAGGTTGGGAACCATTGACTTACACTTTCAATATATATAGAAATACACCTCTATCAGAAATTTGGAAAAGACTAGTGCATAAACAGAACCTTACCATAATTCATAGATGTATTTCTACTTCTGGAAGAAAAATTAGACCTGAGTTAAAATTACATAACGAACCCACTGCACCACGAAACATTTACGAAATAAGGCGTAACAACTACCCAGCCTTTTACATCACTTTAATGAAACATCAAACATCCACTTTCCAAGTGACAAAAACAACCGCAGGTGTTTTGAACAAAAGGTTATAGTACTAAAACATTATCCTAACATTAACAGAAAAGACATCAAAGAAGCATTATTAACAAAATTTAACAATCCTACAATTAAATACCCAGGCACATCTCTGCATGTCTTTCATCATTATTTCCCTAGGCATTCCTAATTTTATGCAAATATTTTACATAATATATTCCACTTTTTCATCGTTTATTTTCTCTTCAGCCATAAATAACCTGTCAATTCGCGTGGATGAATGCGGTTATGCGAAATCAACCAAATTCTAAAATTTAAATGCATTGTCAGATTACTAATTTAAATACTAAGACATTCTTATGGGATAATTATAGTACTAGTGACCGATCGTACCTGTTCTAAAAATAATATTCTTTACTGTAAAAATATTAATTTAAAAGTTACTTTATGCGAAAAGCATTTATGCTAGGCCTACATTTCTGTGATATATGACCAATTAGTCTTACGATCGCAATGATTTCGAAGATTATTTTAAACAATGTGCCTTTATTTTATGTGACACAAATTAACAAAGCAAGCACATTGTAATGCATTTATAAACATTATATACCGAAACTACATATCAAATTTAACTTGCACACTTTCTCACGTATATCACGCACTGTCTAACACTAAGCGGTTAGTGCCCTCGTTGATAATAATCTAGAGACAGTTGGGAACCATTTTATATTCTCATTTCCATAATATACCGTTCACATCGTCAAAAATAAATATCAGTGAAAATTTATATAATTCCCATATGTAACTGGAATTCCTGTTATAGCAACCTTCAGGGAGTGGGATTAAGAATGGTAATATTGGTAAACATGTGAAGAAAAGATATATGAAACAAAAATATGCATTACAGCCATAATCACGATACGTTTCACAAATTGGAAAACTTAATTCTCAGAATATCGTGCTTTTTACCTGTTTCATAAGTACCTAATATAAATAATAGTGTAAAGCATATATTAGGTTATTGACTAGTCAGTAATGCTTATGTAATTTAAAAGGGGAGATGATTAAACAACCCAACCGCATTCTAATATTGATATAATACTTTAAGATACATGTGGCTTAAAACAAGTCTGGTCGTCAAAATTATCTTTGATCCATGTATTACGAAAGTTACTAATTTATCACTACAATATGCTCAACTAACTTAACACTTGTATTTTTAAAGTTGTTTATAATTAATGGAAATATGTAATCATTATTCTGATATTTTTTACCTATGACAGGATCATAAATAATAAAAAAGTTATTGGTTATCTAAGAGTTATAAACCATTTTTAAAGTGTCTTTTATGCAGGATATTTCATGTGTACTATATCATCTGATGGATACATCATTCACGATGAAAAGGTAAACATGTTGCGTCTCCGAAAAAAAAAAAAAATTCCTTTCAAAGAAATAAAATGTAGATTTTTCTCTCTCTCTCATATATAGATCACACCGAAAAGATAGTGCTTGGTAAAGGGAATAATTTATTTTTTAACTCCTATGGAAACACTAAGGTGTGGAAAATACCTAAACTAAGGATTCAAATTTTGCAAAAGAAAATATAAATGCTTGACACAACCATGGGGGATACTAGCGCGTCGTTAAAATGTGATGAATACCAGTATTCATGTATACGTGTATGTACAACATGCGAGTGAAAAGTTCAACACAGTGATCTTCAATTTTGTTTAAAATATCGACTTTTATTACATATGTAAATGATTAACCTTTGACACACAAAATATTCAGAAAAACTCTCGTAATTCTGATATCTTAACAGTGAAATCAAGTCTAAGCATAAAACAGCACGTCGATCATTTTAACATTTCTAACTGGAGTGTTTGATGGTAGACAACTAGCAAAAGGAAAAAAAAATTGCAGAGGCGTTTGCCATCCATGTCAAAAATCTGATATAATAGTATGTAAGCAATATTTGTATTGTTCAAATACAATTAAACGAAGAAAAAAATTAAAATGAATTAGTACAGTCAATTTTAAAACGACAGAACAGAAATCCTTTATGACTTGACACATTTTGTGAACGTATAGAATTTTAAGTTTGGGAACGACTATCAAAACCTATTTGTCATAGCACAGATATTCGACCTATAGGAGAGGAAGTGATATAATAACAATTTCTGTAGTTTTCATCATACGATAGGTGGTATTATTTTCATACTTCTTATTAAACACAGTAATTCAAATAAATCATTTCAACAGGGCATACCTGAAAAATTTAAGGCGTTAAAGATAGTTTTTACACTTGGCACAGTTCGCTTATCAACTACTAACAAACGCGAAATACGCCACTATTTAAAAAAAAAATGCATATTCAACTATTGACAAGGAATTTCTCTCGGACAACGTTTATAATGCAAAGATAAAAAAAAGGATGGTTAGTTTATAAATCTGTGAAGCCAATGTAGACCGTAGTTAGATTCTGAAATGCTTAATCATATCATACACATTCTTTGAACTTTATTATTTGAATATGGTGGGATTTTAATAAAGGTAAGGCTTTATTAAAGTCAGCTCACGTTCCAACCATTAGTGCCATCTCTAGGCAACTTGAAAACATCTTTTTTACTCTTAAATATATTAAACTTGTAAACTACTTTTCAAAGATTTCAGTTACCGTTATTTATGGTGTAATTAAAATATTAGTACGTACATTTCAGATTTTAATAACTTTATAACTATTAAAAACTGCATGTATGATATTACAATTTCACACTGTTATATGTGAAGCAATAGACGGTTTAAATATATATATTGACAAATAACTAAACAGAACAGTATAACAAATGTACAGACGGGAATGTTACCTCAAAAAACAATATTTGTAAGAAATTATAATAACTGATGATAATTATAAAATGCACAAAAATGTAATATAAAGCAGCTAAAAACATCTCAAAATAAACCTTTCATCTAATAATGTTTTTTTTTTTTATAGAGATTTACGTCTCTGGCACCATTTGTTTAAGTACCTCATCAGAACATCAGTGAACTTTTGTACTCAACCATTGGAATGCATACTGTATAAAGCAAAACGGTTAAAGCTTTCCTATATAGCGTTATATGTATATATATATTTTATATTTATAAAAGCACACAAAACTGTTACAAAACAAAGGATCGTAAAAAATTACATTGAACTACAGTAGAAAAATTAATAAACAAGAATTAATTTTGTAAGTGCTACTTTTACAAGTTTACGGTCATTTGGCACAAATAACTTGACAAATTCTTAACAATATTTAAATATTTTTTTACCCCATCTAGGGCCATGTTACAGTTACTCAAAATTTTACTGATTTTCCTGAGGTTTGGTTTGAACAACACAAACTGTTCATATCATAGCAGCTGTATTAAAAGTAAGTATATGCGCTATTGAAAGGTTCTGGTTATTAAGCTGCTTTAAATATTTACATCAACACAACCTCTAATGTAACACATTCTAAACTGATTGAATGGAACTAATCTTCAACAGAAGTTAAGTGTGTCAGTGACAAAAATATTAAAGAAATATTCAAGTCAACTCACACTCTGAAAATGAATCTTATACAACATATATTATTGAACATTTTGCAGGTTAATGCAATAGTGCTGTATATATTGGATATTGTAAAAGCATATTTAATAAAATTATTTTCACTATATGTATATCAGATACAAAATATTAAGAAATAAGCATAAAGCTCAAATATTAAATCCACAACATATGTATGTTTGTGACTTTACACAATTTGTTTTTAGTCAGAATGATTTTGATTCAGTCTGTTACTAAACTGAGTAATACATGCCTTATTTTTTACTAAGTAATAAAGGAACTCAGAAGTTACTTGAAGCAAACATATGTCCAAATGAAAATGAAAAATAATACCTCAATTAGCAGGCAAATGTTACAAAGATTTCAACCAGAACCTTTTAAAAATCACAGTGGTAATTTTAATACACTGTACATAAGTCACTATATGTCCAGTTGGCTCAGTGAAATAATGCATTAAGCACTCAAGCTATTTTTTAGAATACATGTAAACATAAACAAAAACTGAGAACAAAATGTAGTATGTCCCTTTTCTTATCAAAGATACATCAAAATTGTAAACTATATGATTGTTAGCAGGTTATTTCAATACATTCTTTTGTTGCTTATGATTACACATGCAAAAACATTACAATAACACTAAAAGTTGAATATTAATCTTGATATTAAAAGTAAGTAATGTGTTTAAGCTACTTTCTACCAATGTGCTAATAAATAAAAGAAAATATCAAACAGTTCATCTAAATAGAAATAAATGTCTTCCTTGCAGTGTATGGCTGCAACATAAGAGAAGTGGGTAATATACCTTTCTAAATAGATAAACAAACACTGTACACAAACTCCAGTCACCCCATTATGACAGAAATATTTGAACATTTTTTTCATAATAAAGAAAGTATTCTGTTGTCTTATGAATCAAATTAAATAGTTGTTACTTTCTTTTTTAACAAATGTAGCAATTGAATAGGAGTTTCTTAAAAATCACACCCACATCCAATACACTTCTGTGCAGGCATGTTTACATATTCTTGTGATACATTAATACTTTTCCAGAAATTAATTCACTCAAGAAGGGAAAATCTTGTGTATGTTTGGACAACAACAATGTATGAAGTAAAACACATTCTTGTTTTGTCTTCTGAACTACTCATTGGAAAAACTCATATTCTGTGGTTACTTTTTCGAAGAATACAAAAAATGTTTTTTTTTAAATTTATCCATGGCTCTTAATTTTATATCTTGGATAATTTAATTCATATTTACTCCATAAACTGGAGAGTGATCATTAATATAAAACTCTGAAAATACCAACACTTCTTACAATTTCTCCTCTTTGAATAACACATTTTGATTGTTAATTTGAACAATTATCTTTTGAGGAGATAGATAAATGTATTTTGTTTTACTGCTTTAGTATATCAACTACTGTCAAACAAAACTAATACAGTCTTTTCTAAATAGAGAAATATGACAGAATGTCTCATTTTTGTTCAGTTGGGTATCAGACCAGTTTGTTTCACCATTTAAGTACCAACTGGTACAGTAACTTAACAACATATAATTTTTTCCAGTTCAGAAAAGGTCAGTAGACTACTGAATCCATTCAGTATGCAATAAACACTCTAACTTATTATTGCTAAAACAAGGCTTTCTTGGTGCTGAAGCAAGTTATTCTAATATAAAGCATAAAATGAGGAAGAGGAAATGAAAGAAAACAGTTTCACAAAGGAAAGAAAACAGTTGTACAAATGAAAAGTTATCTTTTATGGCTTCCTTAAACCTTGTACAGTTTGTACTGATAAAAATAGTTGCTAATAAAGAGGATAGTTTTAAAACAGTTATTCATACAAAGATACAAGAAACACCATTAGTAAATTTATATTCTAAAATCTAAAATTTAAAATTATCTATGATTTATCTCAATTACAACAACCTCTAGAATAGGATGAAAAGGTAAATTGAGAAAATTATTAACCTGTGATGTTGTGATATATAAGGGTGAGGTTCAACCGGCTAAAATTCTGCATAGATAAGATTAGCTGCAAGCCCACTAAGAATGGGCTTTATGTAATGTGTCAAAAACATGATCAGCTTTCATACACAGAAAATGGAATGTGAATGCTGATAGAAGTTAACTACTTATAACAATTTCTATGTTTTCTAGGCTGCCTGACCAATGGTCATTTATACTGATAGTCAGCTTTACTTAGAAACATTTTCCAAACTACAAACAAAAGATTTCATGGTCTGAGAGCTTGACAAGGAGTCATCTCTACTGAGTGGCAAAAGTTTATAATAGTCTAGTTCTAAATTAATGTAAAAATGAACAAACAGTTCTGGTAATAAAATGTTTACTTGACCAGAGGTCCCAAGTACTGGCCAGAAGGTTAGGGTTTGCTGAAATGTATGTAACACTGTCCTCTAGTGACTGGTTAAGATAAAACTGTAAGTGTCACAACTCCTTTGGTATTTTTTAAGATCTCTACTGCTTCTTCATGTGTGACACCATCAAGGCTTTGATCATTCACGGCAAGAATTTGGTCCCCTCGTTTTAGCTGCCCATCTTCTGCTGCTGCTCCCTTCTCAAAAACAGTCTTGATGAAAATGGGTAAATCTCCATGTGGGCTACCAAAGCCACCAACTACACTAAAGCCTAAACCCTCTGGTCCTCGATGTAGTACTATTGTCTTGTATTCAGGTGGACTGCGGAAAAAACAACAACAGTAGGATAAGACAAAATCTATCACATCAGAAATATGACAAAAATTACTGGTAAATGTAACTATGGTTAAAAAACTTTTTTGCTCATATTATAAATTTCGTCTTTTAGAAGGAGAAGCCTTTTAAAAATGGACCTAACTCTCTAACATAAACAATTTAAGAATTAAAATTAACTTGGCTTAATATCTGTGGGATACATGCTTAAATAATAACAGCTATGCTATTGATTTCATTTAAATTTGAATATTTATGATACATTTTTTTAGATTTTAGTATTGATACCATCTTAAACACTTATAGAATGTTAATTAAATCCAATATCTAAAAATGTATATTTCCACAGGCCTGAATCAATTTGAAAAAAGGCTCTTAAAAGAACAGATTTGAGGGTTTGTCTGTTTCTGTTCATTTTCATTTTACAGTTGTGAGCAAAAGAGATGTATTCATACTGCCATCTTTATTAACTATCAAACTATAGAATTTTAATCTATACCTAAGGTAATACCATTATATAGTATCTTCACAAATTAAAATTACAAAGTGTGTTTATCTAAGGATATTAGTTATGTAGATTTGAACAGTTTTTGAAAGGATGAAGTTAATATGAGTAATTCCAAATTCTTACAATCAATTAATGTAGCTTTCACAATAAAGGTTTACTAAAAGAGTTTCCTTAAATAAATGCCCCCAGTCTGTTAACTCACAACTCTAGAATCTTGGTTTCAATACCTGTGGTGGGCAGAGTACAGATATCCAATTGTGTAACTTTGTGTTTAATTACAAACTAACCTTAAATAAAGCTAAGTAAAACTCAGAAAATTCTGAAAAGTTTTTCAGTTTTTCTTTCCTTTCACTCTTCAAACATATACCTGTGCTACTGCAGAGCTTTTTAGATAGCAAAAAAGTAAACTTAAAAAGTTTTATGACAAAACAACATTTATTAGGCAATGTTATAATTTGAGTTCTTTTATCATTTCAGTTAAAGAAGAATTTAATTTTTCAGTCTTATAATATAATTAGTTCTTTTTCTAGTTTCCATGAACTACAAAATATAAAACTTTTTTTAACAAAAAAATAATTTTCCTGTATAGTTGATTGACAGTATTATTAAGTGTTATTTAAAACCTCCATATGTTTCTAAAATCAATAGGTTTGTTAAAACTACAGAAATAGATTATTGTATTCTACTTTTTACTAGCAAACATGATGTATAATTGAATGAATAGCTTCAATACTTCAAAATAAAAAATTTATCCACAAATTAACATAGAATTGTTTTCAAACCTATAGGTCATACAAGTAATTATTTCAAATTTAAAGACAGAGATCTCCAAAATCATTGCTGTTAAATTATCCACAAATTTATATGTTTATAGTGTAGCCATGACTATGAGGAATCTGTGATTAATTGTTTGAACTCTTGAATGAAACATCCTGCACAAAATAGTCATTTTTTGTTACTATTTGAGAGACTGTGACATTAGAATCAAAAACAATTATTTCAACATCTTGGGAAGTGCATCCAAAGAAAAGATGCTCAATGTCTCTTTTGAATTGAATCTACTTCTTTATGACTGAAAAAAATATTCCAGTGAATATTATGATGTCCAATTATATAACTTTAACCTCAATCTCCATTAGTAACAAGGTTTAACATCTGTACCAAACACGTACATTAAAAATTTATTTCCTACCTTTACTGTCGTTTCCTGGTGCGTTGCATGAAGAAATAACAAAGATTACTTTAGAAAAAAGTATAGTGTAATTAACTAAAAACCGATGACAAAGATAGTTGTCTCAAACTGAAACTATAAATATTTACATTCAATCAAGCCAGCAGCTAAAACTACCACACATGCAGCTTCTAACTGCACACTGTATTATTATAAATTGGAATTATGTTTAACTAAGGATATTAGTTATGTAAATATGAACAGTTTTTGAAAGTATGAAATTAATATGAGTAACTTCAAATTCTGACAAATTTTGTCTATTTTAACATTCACTATTCTAAAAGGGCTATCATACAGAAGTAAATACAAACACTTTACACACACCAAGACAACAAGTACACAACTATTGTTTTAGTAACTGATAAAGTTCATAAAGATGTGTACTGTAAGACAGAAACAACATAAGGTTTATCATAGCCAAAGGAGTGCTTTTTACTATGTTTTAAAATATTTTATTCTACTGCTAACTTACGGTTCTGATGAATCACTTTCTTTTGATTGATTGCAAGTATCAGTTCTGCGTGATCCTGGTTTTAATCTCCCAATTTTCATGTTTACTTTCCCTACTGTTGTCTGAAAAAACAATAAACAAACAAAGTTTAAATAATTTTCAAGGCCATTTGACCTGTTCAGTGCCGTAGATGAGATAACTCATCCAAGCCGATCGGTAACACAGTGCCACGGGCGAGTTAATTCGTTCTCAATAATACCTAAGTTCAACGCTAGATGTCAGCACCATACATGCATTTGACCTACTTACAAATTTTTTACATTCTGTCCAAAATGGCATCACGAAAAAAGTTACAAAATAAAGAAGCATTAGAGTTCTATTGTAGCAGCTGTAATACTTGGCAGTCAAAAGGTTAAAATACTTGATATTTCTGATGGAATAGACATGATGTTTCAGTGGTTTATTGCAGAATAAATTTTGATAGGTTCTACTATGCATAACATAACTATCAATCAATCCACATCAAACTCTCATCTCTTAATACAATAAGCTTGTATGTCTAAAACTATATAAGATGGCAATTTCTCCATATTGACAAGTTTGTGCTTTTATGTCAATGCATTTGTTAAGCACCATCATTCTTACCTTAAGAAGAGTGGCTGCATATTCCTGTGTACTATTTCTCAGGTCTTGACCATTTACTTCTAGTATCTGGTCACCTTGAATCAGCCGGCCATCAGCTTCAGCAGCACCACCCTTAACCTGTTTAGTAGATGTGTAACCTTAACTGAATATTTTCATTTTTTAGATGTTAGGCTCTAAAAATAATTAATTAGTTCTCAATAAATAAGAATATCATTGAATACATTTATAACTTTAAAAGAGCACATCTGTGGGTTTTTGTATGTATGTGTATGACTACCATAACTCCAAGAGCAAAGAACCTAGAAACCTGAAATTTTGAATACATACTAAGTGGGTATTATTACTTATCCATGTGCATGTTTGTATGTGCATCATTTTAATCAGGTTAGCTAGCAAAAAAATTACATAGAAAAGTAGTACCATATATGGCAAATTATAGATATAAATCATAGACATGCGTGCACACATACCATTTTTAACCTTTACTGTGCATAACACAAGGTTTTAGTATCTTACATTCAAAATTTTATGAAACTACTTTTTGTTTGTATTATACCAATTAGAATAACAAAATCTTAGCTAATAATCCACATTTCAATGGTACACAAGTTTTAAGTTCTTAATTCTACAAGTCAATATTTTAAAAAAATCCTGAATTGCTCCTAGTGTGACCTAAAGGAACATTTTTTCTTGGCATATCATCTTCCATGTTTTATCAATTATCCCTCACAAAAGTTCAAAATTAAATGTAAATTACTCTCTATAAAAATCACAATTCCTCAGATAAACCAGGCAGTATAGAGAAAATAACTGATAAACTATAAAGTTTTACTGAAAAAAATGTTTGAAATGTATTTAGGTTTTACAGATTACACAGAGAAAATATGAGATTTTTAAGATGACAAAAAGTATTTTTAATTTTAATATGAACATTAATTTGCACACAAACTATTCAAAACAAATATTCCACGTATTCATAGACAAGTTTCTATTTTATTAAAAATACTTCACTAAAAATGATTTTTTATGTGTGAAAAACTTAAAATATCAACTGAAAGACTGCCAAATTTCATAAGATATACACACTATATTGAAAGTTAGAACTATTAAATCTAAAAAAAAATTTAAGAGAGTACAAAGAGGTCATGTGGTTGGTCATATAGACTGAGCTCACGTTGAGAGAGTTAATACAGTCGTAATCTTCAGACATATAAAAATACTTAGTACAAATGACTGGGATTGCAAATTACAGTTAAATTATATATGTAGAGTATTTTGAGTTTTCTTTTACATATCACTGTTTCTTCAGTTTGCTCTTGTCTGGATTTACTGAGAATGGATTGAATTTTTCAAAATCAGTATAACTCAGTAAAAAGTGGTGAATTAAATTACCATTTGGGCTTCATATTTATTTAAAGTATCTTAGACAATTATATTTTGAACATCCAAAGAGCTGGTTCCAGTTGTTTTTTGTTCAATAAACTTAGTTACAGTATAAACGTTTTTGTTCAATTAAAAAATAAACGTTAAAATATTCCTAAACTAAAAATGCATTTCCAGTAGGTACGTCCCTCCCCTCACAAAATTAGATTTTCCTGTTTTGTGCTGCCCTCTATATGCAAGCTTTTATCTCACATGCCATGAGCTCTCTATAAACCCCTATTAGAATAAAAGATTCCAACTTGTCCCACATGCAAGTTATCATGAATCATCTATCCACCGATAGGATACCACCACTATCACATGATACATGTGGCTTCTTCTATGCACCACTACCAAACCATCACTTCTCATTAGGATACCACCACTATCACATGATACATGTGGCTTCTTCTATGCACCAAACCATCACTTCTCATTAGGATACCACCACTATCACATGATACATGTGGCTTCTTCTATGCACCAAACCATCACTTTTCATTTGGATACCACCACTATCACATGATACATGTGGCTTCTTCTATGCACCAAACCATCACTTCTCATTAGGATACCACCACTATCACATGATACATGTGGCTTCTTCTATGCACCAAACCATCACTTCTCATTAGGATACCACCACTATCACATGATGCATGTGGCTTCTTCTATGCACCAAACCATCACTTCTCATTTGGATACCACCACTATCACATGATACATGTGGCTTCTTCTATGCACCAAACCATCACTTCTCATTAGGATACCACCACTATCACATGATACATGTGGCTTCTTCTATGCACCAAACCATCACTTCTCATTAGGATACCACCACTATCACATGATACATGTGGCTTCTTCTATGCACCAAACCATCACTTCTCATTAGGATACCACCACTATCACATGATACATGTGGCTTCTTCTATGCACCACTACCAAACCATCACTTCTCATTAGGATACCACCACTATCACATGATACATGTGGCTTCTTCTATGCACCAAACCATCACTTCTCATTAGGATACCACCACTATCACATGATACATGTGGCTTCTTCTATGCACCACTACCAAACCATCACTTCTCATTGGGATGCCACCACTATCACATGATACATGTGGCTTCTTCTATGCACCAAACCATCACTTCTCATTGGGATGCCACCACTATCACATGATACATGTGGCTTCTTCTATGCACCAAACCATCACTTCTCATTAGGATACCACCACTATCACATGATACATGTGGCTTCTTCTATGCACCACTACCAAACCATCACTTCTCATTAGGATACCACCACTATCACATGATACATGTGGCTTCTTCTATGCACCACTACCAAACCATCACTTCTCATTAGGATACCACCACTATCACATGATACATGTGGCTTCTTCTATGCACCACTACCAAACCATCACTTCTCATTGGGATGCCACCACTATCACATGATACATGTGGCTTCTTCTATGCACCAAACCATCACTTCTCATTAGGATACCACCACTATCACATGATACATGTGGCTTCTTCTATGCACCAAACCATCACTTCTCATTAGGATACCACCACTATCACATGATACATGTGGCTTCTTCTATGCACCAAACCATCACTTCTCATTAGGATACCACCACTATCACATGATACATGTGGCTTCTTCTATGCACCAAACCATCACTTCTCATTAGGATACCACCACTATCACATGATACATGTGGCTTCTTCTATGCACCAAACCATCACTTCTCATTAGGATACCACCACTATCACATGATACATGTGGCTTCTTCTATGCACCAAACCATCACTTCTCATTAGGATACCACCACTATCACATGATACATGTGGCTTCTTCTATGCACCAAACCATCACTTCTCATTAGGATACCACCACTATCACATGATACATGTGGCTTCTTCTATGCACCAAACCATCACTTCTCATTAGGATACCACCACTATCACATGATACATGTGGCTTCTTCTATGCACCAAACCATCACTTCTCATTAGGATACCACCACTATCACATGATACATGTGGCTTCTTCTATGCACCAAACCATCACTTCTCATTGGGATGCCACCACTATCACATGATACATGTGGCTTCTTCTATGCACCAAACCATCACTTCTCATTAGGATACCACCACTATCACATGATACATGTGGCTTCTTCTATGCACCAAACCATCACTTCTCATTAGGATACCACCACTATCACATGATACATGTGGCTTCTTCTATGCACCAAACCATCACTTCTCATTGGGATGCCACCACTATCACATGATACATGTGGCTTCTTCTATGCACCAAACCATCACTTCTCATTAGGATACCACCACTATCACATGATACATGTGGCTTCTTCTATGCACCAAACCATCACTTCTCATTAGGATACCACCACTATCACATGATACATGTGGCTTCTTCTATGCACCAAACCATCACTTCTCATTAGGATACCACCACTATCACATGATACATGTGGCTTCTTCTATGCACCAAACCATCACTTCTCATTAGGATACCACCACTATCACATGATACATGTGGCTTCTTCTATGCACCACTACCAAACCATCACTTCTCATTAGGATACCACCACTATCACATGATGCATGTGGCTTCTTCTATGCACCAAACCATCACTTCTCATTAGGATACCACCACTATCACATGATACATGTGGCTTCTTCTATGCACCAAACCATCACTTCTCATTGGGATGCCACCACTATCACATGATGCATGTGGCTTCTTCTATGCACCAAACCATCACTTCTCATTAGGATACCACCACTATCACATGATACATGTGGCTTCTTCTATGCACCAAACCATCACTTCTCATTAGGATACCACCACTATCACATGATACATGTGGCTTCTTCTATGCACCACTACCAAACCATCACTTCTCATTAGGATACCACCACTATCACATGATGCATGTGGCTTCTTCTATGCACCAAACCATCACTTCTCATTAGGATACCACCACTATCACATGATACATGTGGCTTCTTCTATGCACCACTACCAAACCATCACTTCTCATTGGGATACCACCACTATCACATGATGCATGTGGCTTCTTCTATGCACCAAACCATCACTTCTCATTAGGATACCACTACTATCACATGATGCATGTGGCTTCTTCTATGCACCAAACCATCACTTCTCATTAGGATACCACCACTATCACATGATACATGTGGCTTCTTCTATGCACCAAACCATCACTTCTCATTAGGATACCACCACTATCACATGATGCATGTGGCTTCTTCTATGCACCAAACCATCACTTCTCATTAGGATACCACTACTATCACATGATACATGTGGCTTCTTCTATGCACCAAACCATCACTTCTCATTAGGATACCACCACTATCACATGATGCATGTGGCTTCTTCTATGCACCAAACCATCACTTCTCATTAGGATACCACCACTATCACATGATGCATGTGGCTTCTTCTATGCACCAAACCATCACTTCTCATTAGGATACCACCACTATCACATGATACATGTGGCTTCTTCTATGCACCACTACCAAACCATCACTTCTCATTGGGATACCACCACTATCACATGATGCGTGTGGCTTCTTCTATGCACCAAACCATCACTTCTCATTGGGATGCCACCACTATCACATGATACATGTGGCTTCTTCTATGCACCAAACCATCACTTCTCATTGGGATGCCACCACTATCACATGATACATGTGGCTTCTTCTATGCACCAAACCATCACTTCTCATTAGGATACCACCACTATCACATGATACATGTGGCTTCTTCTATGCACCAAACCATCACTTCTCATTAGGATACCACCACTATCACATGATGCATGTGGCTTCTTCTATGCACCAAACCATCACTTCTCATTGGGATACCACCACTATCACATGATACATGTGGCTCTTCTATGCACCAAACCATCACTTCTCATTGGGATGCCACCACTATCACATGATACATGTGGCTTCTTCTATGCACCAAACCATCACTTCTCATTAGGATACCACCACTATCACATGATACATGTGGCTTCTTCTATGCACCAAACCATCACTTCTCATTAGGATACCACCACTATCACATGATACATGTGGCTTCTTCTATGCACCACTACCAAACCATCACTTCTCATTGGGATACCACCACTATCACATGATGCATGTGGCTTCTTCTATGCACCAAACCATCACTTCTCATTAGGATACCACCACTATCACATGATACATGTGGCTTCTTCTATGCACCAAACCATCACTTCTCATTAGGATACCACCACTATCACATGATGCATGTGGCTTCTTCTATGCACCAAACCATCACTTCTCATTAGGATACCACCACTATCACATGATACATGTGGCTTCTTCTATGCACCAAACCATCACTTCTCATTGGGATGCCACCACTATCACATGATACATGTGGCTTCTTCTATGCACCACTACCAAACCATCACTTCTCATTAGGATACCACCACTATCACATGATGCATGTGGCTTCTTCTATGCACCAAACCATCACTTCTCATTAGGATACCACCACTATCACATGATACATGTGGCTTCTTCTATGCACCACTACCAAACCATCACTTCTCATTGGGATACCACCACTATCACATGATGCATGTGGCTTTTCTATGCACCAAACCATCACTTCTCATTGGGATACCACTACTATCACATGATACATGTGGCTTCTTCTATGCACCAAACCATCACTTCTCATTAGGATACCACCACTATCACATGATACATGTGGCTTCTTCTATGCACCAAACCATCACTTCTCATTAGGATACCACCACTATCACATGATACATGTGGCTTCTTCTATGCACCAAACCATCACTTCTCATTAGGATACCACCACTATCACATGATACATGTGGCTTCTTCTATGCACCAAACCATCACTTCTCATTAGGATACCACCACTATCACATGATACATGTGGCTTCTTCTATGCACCAAACCATCACTTCTCATTAGGATACCACCACTATCACATGATGCATGTGGCTTCTTCTATGCACCAAACCATCACTTCTCATTAGGATACCACTACTATCACATGATACATGTGGCTTCTTCTATGCACCAAACCATCACTTCTCATTAGGATACCACCACTATCACATGATACATGTGGCTTCTTCTATGCACCAAACCATCACTTCTCATTAGGATACCACCACTATCACATGATACATGTGGCTTCTTCTATGCACCAAACCATCACTTCTCATTAGGATACCACCACTATCACATGATGCATGTGGCTTCTTCTATGCACCAAACCATCACTTCTCATTAGGATACCACTACTATCACATGATACATGTGGCTTCTTCTATGCACCAAACCATCACTTCTCATTTGGCAGTGCTCAAGTTCAGACTTTTTCTCTACAAATGCCACATGCCTTGCACTCTCCCCTTGTTGGAAAAGTACATTCCAATTTATATCCTGTGCAAGTCATCATGCACTATCTATTAACCAATAGCAGCACAGCATGCTCACACAACACACATCATTCCCTCTACACTCCCCTGCTAAACCTTCATTTTGAAGTTTGGAAAATGTGCATTTTCACTTAAGGAAAATTATAGTACTTCTCCCTATTCTCAAGATTAGCTGGATTTCCATTAAAAAGAAGGAGGGACCAATGTAAGGGTCCTATACTTTTGTATAGGATAAAAACAGATCAGATGATCTGAGAGAAGGCACAGTACCATTTCTGAATCACATATTATCTTACTATTAACAGTTAAGAACAAACATGGTGGAAAAGGAAAGGAGCACATCCAAGTGAGAGAGGATGAGTCAAGAAAGTGTCTGATGAGGATATCCAATCAAAGGGTTAAACTACATTGAGACATCTCTTTCCATTATGTGTGTTATAAAATCCAGATAATGTGTGGTAAAGTGTGCAAGTGACATCTACAGTGAATATGTTTGACTGAAAAAACTTATAAGTCAAGAGAAGAAGAAAATACACATTAAGGGATAGGTGACACAAGGAACATGAGACAATGGATTCAAACAGAGGTAAAGTAAGGGAATGGAATATAACATTAATGTCACAGTCTGGAAGTACCAGATACTTTGGTGGCTGATGTATCCAGAAAGAATGGATCAAATGGATAAGGACAAAAAAAAGAAAAACCCTGTAGTAACAATAAAGATAAAAAGTATGGGATAGAGCTACTCAATATCCAGCTATTGAGGAGACAGAAGACCTCTTCTCAAAAAGCCATGAAAAAAATTTGGAAACAACAGCAGCCACTGGATGAGAAGCTAGAACCCTCCGAGCCAGGGCCCAGGTACAAAAACATTCCCTTTCCATTGATACACAGCCATGAATGAAGAACAAATGGAATGAGCTAAGTGAAATGTCACACAACTTGGGAAACCAGGTACCAGAAAAACACCAGGTATGAAGTGCAAGATGCAGAACTGGCAACTGTGGTTGATGAAGGAAGTCAGGGAATAAAGGAAGAGGGAGTAAGTAGGGACACCACAGTTGAGGAAGTCAGTAAGAAGCAGTCAGAAAGACTTTGCATGAGGAAGACAACTCAATGAAATAATCAGATGGGAGGATAAACTTGAAGGAGCTTGTTTGAACAATCCTGGTTGAAGGAATCTATTTCCTAAGCTTGAGGATGAGGAAATGGTGGTTGAGGGAGGTGAAAAAGGCATCAATATAAGTAATATCTCACTGACAGCAAAGACACCAAAAAACAATGGACTACCCATTCAGGTCAAGAAAAATGATTCACTGCAAAGGTTTAAACACCTAGTATGTGATACATCATCAAATGAATGTGATGACTGTGGGCCCAAAAGAGAAGATCCTAGGTGAGAATACACAGAGATCTTGACCAGGTGCCACTTGGTAATTTCTATGACCACTACTGTTGAAATATCAGAGTGGATTCATGACCAACCAACCTCTAGAAATAGGAAGAAAATTATTCAAAGCCCAATGAACAGCAAGGAGTTCTAGAGTGTGGACACAAGGATAATGGTCCTCTATAGACCAATGACCCAAAGCCACACAGTGGTCGACTCAAGCCCACAGACCTGAAGGAATGCTTCTATGAACAGATGTAAATCTGGCCACAGAGGATGAGCAGTATGCTCACCAGTATCAAACTTATCTAACCACCACAGGAATTTGTCCATAATGTAGGAAGGAAGGGTAATGGGAGAATTTAAAGATCCTAAGCAAGTTTCCATTGGTTGTGAAGAACCCACTGAAGGAAATGCACATGAGCCTGGCTGAGGGGTATGAAATAAGTCATTGAAGATCACATCCACATAAACAATAGAACCTCACAAGCAGAAAATGAAGGAGCAGATAGGACATTGCAAAGAGTCAGTTTCATAGAACAAAGCTGGAGAGAAGAACGTTGGACTTAACTCAGATGGATATTGAAGAAAACATCCAAATGAAAGAGATAGTGGACAAAATGAAGGAAGGGATTCTCCACTTGAGCCACTCCTATTTGGAATGAGCGAGAAGCCAGACATCCATGTAGAAGTGAAAATGCAACCCCAGGGCATAAAGATGAAGAGAGGAAGTTCACACTACACAGCAAAAGATGTACAGCATGAAAGCTAGTCTGAAGGGTAGGGTCCAAAATTGGTACATTAACCCTTGATGGAAAAATTGAAGATATGGATGAGAATGCTCCAAGATGGAAGTTTTCAGATAAGCATACAAAAAGTACATCTTGGTCATACAAAGACCCAGAGAATAAGCCCACTAAATAGTAAGATTGGATTCCATGGTGAAGCATGAGGCATGAATATACTGATTGAGATGGGACAGGTTGATGAAAGGCATTTAGTTCCCAGTCACTTTGGTAATTACAAACAAGCAGAATTAAACCTCCTCCCCAAACTGCATGGGGCAGATTTGATATCCTCTAGTGTGAGAAGGTCTTGCACCATCTTGGAAGACAATGGTGCAACAAGGGATCCTGAAGAGGAGGAAGAGTAATAGGTACTGCTGGATAAGGAAGGAGGAATAAGAAATGGGTTGATGAAACCCTCTGACAATACTCTGTGAACCCAAGTATCAGATATTAATGGGCTCCACCAATAAACAAAGACTGTTAGATGAGTTCCACTGGACCTGAGCCCATTGCATAGTCACTGGAACTCTGTCAGTGTACCATATATCATTATGAAAAAGGACAAACTGTGGCACCACAAAATGAATACACAGGAAAATGATGGGAAGGGGAGGGTTGGGAGAAATGAATCAGTGTCAGGCTTGGCTCTGACTGGTAAAAATGGGCCATCAAATGAGAAAGGATTGACTGTTGTTGGAATATAGTGATTCTTAACTCCAAAGCCTCTGGAATCATGTCAAATATGTAACATAACAAAAATGGGGCCATAATAAGGTCCCAATAAAGTCAGTCTTCCCTATGATAAGAAAGCTGACTGATCCAAAGCCAGTTGGGAATGAGGCATACTGATGCCATTGCCCAATGAGGAGGTGAAGCTCTCAACATGAACCTGAATATCAGGGAATGTTGAAGAAACTCAATAAGGTTAGGAGGCAGAATCATATAAAAGGAAAGAACACGGGTTATAAGAAATAGGAATAACAGACAAAATTTCCCATACCTGAGAAAAAAAATCTGAAAATCTGACTGGTTGCATGCATTTAAAAAAACAATCACATATAGAAGGCAGCACAACACAGGATAGCTAATTTTGTGAGAAAAGGGAAATACTCTATCAGAATACTAAATCTACTATTTCTGAAATAAAGATAGGTGGTTTATTATTTAATAAACTATACACAGTTTAAAATTAGGTATAGTACATTTTTGCTATATTATTTTACAAAGCTGTTCAACATACTACTTCTGAAATAAAGACACCTGGTCCATTCTTTCTTCCAACAATACTTAGTCCCAATCCTCGAGTAGATTTCTTAAACAACTCTATATCCATGATGTCTACAAGGTCTTCTTCTGGACTTGTGGTTTCTTCTCTAAAAACAACCATCTTTACAACTGATGATGTCTGTCTTAATGCTGTGATGGCTTGTTCGTGAGTGGCATCTCGCAAATCTTCACCATTAACCTATTAGATGAAGTCTGGAATGTTTTAACAGTATATGATAGACACTGCTTGATAAAATATTTTATAGAAATGAATAGATAGATAAAAATAGTTTAGTTGATAAACACTATTTGAACTTATCCAATCATAATATTTCTTGTTCTAAAAACTGTACATTGTAAACTCTACAGCAAACATGCAATGGCTCCCAATGTGACTTATTGTTCCTCACTAGAGGTGGCACATACAAAAGGCTTAACTGGTTAAGATTACCCAAGGAGAAGTTCTTGTTGTGAAGAAACATACAGACCCTCTTCCTTCCAAAATAAAATGTCTCTTACAAAGCATTGCTCTTATCAATTCAAAAATATTATACAGTACAGGTGACAGGGTAGTCTGTCCAAACAAAGGACTCATGTGCCACCTAAGCTTTTCACAGTCTTTATTATTATTGATTTTATTTAATATTTTAACTCATGATTTCACTATAGTTCACTTACAGAAAAGAAAATATGAGATAAAATGAATGATAATAATGACTGTGAAAAGTTCTACAGGGTTTCAATTAATTTAAAAATAACTAAATAATAATAAACTAATATTTTTGAAACAAAAAAAACTAACACCTAAAACATTTTCCTTTATTAATCATAAATGAACACTGAATATTACAACTTGTTTCTTTTTTACCACCTAAACTTAAGTTTAATAAATTAATACAAACTAGCTGAATACTGAAGCTACTGAGAACAGCAAACATGTAGATACTTCCATCTGTTGGCACCATAAAGACCCCAGAAGAATAACATGGGGTCAACAGGAAAATCACCTTTCATTCAGATTGCCTCACTGAAGGTATTGGAAATTCAGAGACAAATTTTTAGTAGAAATATTATATTAAAAAACCTGATTTTTTGTGAACAATAAACTTATAATACCCACTAAAAGCTTGCCACATTTTGTAAAGATATACTAAATAAATTCAAAATTACAGTATGTATTGTTCAATGCTTTCAAGGTAGTTCCAAAGTGGGTTCCTTTGTAAGAAAAGAAATAACATAACATAGTCAACCTTCTGCACATACACATACATAACCCATACTGATATAAACATGATTAACAAAATTTGCTATGTATTCTAAAGACAACTGATATGGGTATTAACCTGAAGATGACCTAAGAAGGTCGAAACGTTGTTTTGCAACTTATTTCAATTAAAGTTCTAAGACCCACACCAGCCATCTTGAAAATACATTTTTACTTCAAGTGGGTTCTCACCATCACGAAAGTCTACTATCACAAAAATGGCAACAGTATTAAGTTTAAAGAACAACACAATTGTTTACATTAAAACAATCACCTTTTTCTAAACACCTATGTGAAAATAACTATTTTATGAAATATTTTCAACTTAAATATTCTACAGTTAATCTAAAGTACAGGTTCTTATTCTACTTTCGATTGGTTATTTCATTCAAGCAACTCTCACCTGGTGAATCTGGTCTCCAGGCTTAAGACGACCATCTACAGCTGCAGCACCCTCAGGATAAACTTCATGTATGATTATAGCACCCTGTAACCCAAATATATTAGCATATTTTGGAAAATGTATTTTAATAATAAATAATAAACCTAGGTTCATCTATGACTAGAATGAATATTCCAAAATGTGTCCCTTCAAACAAGAACTAGTTTTAAAAAAAATTCAAGGCTATTTTCTCCCAATTTCATCAAAATAATTATCTTACAAAAATTTTCAGTTTCAAAGAAGATATACAGTTTCTATTTGTAAATATAACTATGGATATTTCCACAATTATTTGGAAATACGAACATACAGCAACATACTATATTACATCTGTTACCAGGTTCTCACGTAAGCAAGATTAAGAGTCGGATTTGAACAGCCCTATATAAACCCTTCAAGTGTATTTAAACAATGGAAATCTTTTAACCAACTTAAATTATTTACAATAAGTAGAAGTATATTAACAGAATTCACAGTGAATATTATTTTCAGCTTCCTGTGGTCATATTTATGTACATTTCTCTAATTATAATTACTTAAAGCTTTCTGTGATAGTTATACTTAAATGTCTGTGTTACAGTAGTATTTAAAAAGCTACCTAGGAAGAAACGTCTCTGCAAAAAAAAATTAGAGTTTCAGATTATTGTGACATAATGATTCTGTAAAACCAAAAATGTCATTTCTTAAGAAAGACCAAACTTAGGATAAAAGTTTTCTATAAAACACATTTTCAGTGTTTATACAATATAAATTTAAAGGAAACAAGAATATCTAAATAATAAGCTGAAAATTGAGCTAAAATACTTTATAAAGTATTAAACTGTTTTAAAGTGGTAAGTAGCTCAGTTAACACAAATTCTACATACACTAAACACTCTACAAATATAAGTATTATATTGCAGTAAAACCTGTCTAAGCCATTAACTGCACATGGCAGAAACCTGTACAAGTCAGAAATATGAAAATTTTGCAGCATTATCCTGAGATTTCTGTTATAAAAAGCCCTCTATATGGCAGAACCTGTGTAATGCGGATGGAAAATTATCTTTCACCTACCTCATCTGTCAATAAGTAAGATTAGAAGCTCAGTATATCAGAAATGTTTTTGATTAAATATTAATTTCTTATTTAATTAATACTTTCCTTAAGTATTAATAAATTCTTGTTTAATTAATAATTTGTTTAAATATTAATATATTCTTGTTTAATTAATAATTTGTTTAAATATTAATAAATTCTTGTTTAATTAATAATTTATTTAAATATCAATAAATTCTTGTTTAATTAATAATTTGTTTAAATATTAATAAATTCTCAGACATTTTATTACAGTAAGTGTTGGTTAAATATATTCTGTTCTTTTTTCTGCCATCATTATTTTTGCAGTTAAATTAGATTCATGATTTGTCTTTTAAGTGCAAAATTCTACTCTCTAAATAATTCTCACAAAAAAAAATAAATTCCTATCTTCCCTAATTTTAAAATTTATGGAAAATTTACTTTGGGTAATACCTAAAAGTGAAAATCTGAGATGTTTCAAAAATTTAAGGAAGAATCAACTTCTTGTGGAATGGAAAGTGAATAATAAAGTGTGGTTGGTGAGTTCTATATTCGAGGAATTTTTGAACAAATTAAACAGAAGAATGGAACAAGAAAATAGGGATATTCTATTTTTCTTAGATAATGCAACTTGTCATCCAAAAGTTCAACTTTCAAATGTTTGTTTAGTCTTTCTACAACATCAGTTCTTCAGCCACTACATAGTGGAATTATACATTGTATAAAATTGAAATAGAGAAAATTGATGCTTCAGTATATTATTGCAAACATGGACTACTGTAAGAGAGAGTCTGAAATGACCATGAAAATTGATGTGTTAGATGCAATTGCATTTTTAAGTCATTCAAACAAATTCGTAAAAGATGATTGCATAATGAAGTACTTTTGAAACTGTGGATTTGTTCTTGATAATGGCAGAGATTGTGGAAAATTTGTTTGTTATGATGATTCAAGTGAAATCCAAACTCTGATTAAGATTGATGCAAATGATTCTGTGAACATGGAGAGTTTTGTGAACGTTGACAAGAAAGTTTTAACAGAAATTGATGAAATTAATTTAAAATCTATAAGAGAATCGCAAGATAGTAACAGTGTGAGAGATTCAGAAAATAAACAAAATGGAAACGATAACGAGGAAATAGAAATTCATACTTCACTGCAAGTGCTAAGTTATATTAATGCTATCAAACTGCATGCAAAAATAAAGGTGGAAAATACATTTCATGAAAAGGCCGTAGAAATGGCGTTCTCTGTTAACTGCACGAGAAAGGCCATTAAAAAAATGAAAAAGTTGAAATTGGACATTTTCTTCAAATATATTTGATTAAGATTTAGTGTACTTATGTATATTTTGAAAGTCTATTTTTGTTATCATTCCAATAAATATAGCATAAACAGTATAATAACTTTATTCACAAATGTCTTACTTCCCTTGAGTCAAGCAAGTATAAAGTTCTGCTAAAATATTATATATAATGAAGGAAATGCATGTTCATTATGTCTAAGCCAGAAAACTTGCTTAAGCCAGAAAGTTTACTCGGTTCCATGCAATTCCCTCTTAGACAAGTTTTACAGTAGTTTGAATTATTAATAAGCTGAAAATTCAAGCTATTTCTTAAAGAACAGAAGATAATTATGTTTAAATATGCTAGTGATTTTTGGAGGGAAAAATATATTAAATAAATGTATTTTTCAGAGATAATGAAAAAATAAAACTTAAACTGGTAACCTGCTAAAATACCAAAAGTTCAACTTTTCGATTAATGTTAAATAAGGTAATATTTTTAATACCACTTCAGCTTTTTGGTAATACATTTTATCCAATATAAATGGCTGTTACCATACCAAGGGTGTATCTGAACCACCAACAATACTCAAACCAAGTCCCATTTTTTCCTTTGTTATTTCCACAGTTGTCTCTCTTCCAAGTTTGATCTCACATGTCTTTGGATCAGGTAAAGGTTCTGCAGGCTCTTGAGAAGAAGATAAATCAGCTGAAGTATTTTCTAACAGGCTACATGATGGACTTCTGGGGGGTTTCAGGTTCACAGAGGAGGTTTTGGGAGAAGTGGGTATGTGAGTTACAGCTTGAAATGACATTTTTGACGAAAGATGAGAGGGTTTTGGTGGCGGTGGAGGAGGAGTGTCTGAAAACAAAGAAAAATTAGCTAAGTGCTTATGTTTTTAAAAGAAAAGAGCATTATATTTTAAATAAAAGTAACCACCCCAGTTTAGGTTTATAGCAGTTCTTATACTACCAACCTTAACAGAAGTTGATGATTTTGTAAAAAATATGATGGACAACCTATAAAGGCTATTTATATAAATACAACTTCAAAACTTTTTTTAGTCATAAAACAGACAGTCAAAACTTGTATTTATTTTTTTAACTTTAATTAAGACATTTTAGAAAAGTAATATTGCAATAAGGTCAGGAATAGATAAAAATTTAAAATCTTCAAAGATACAAGTTTTTAAACAAATTATAAAAAATAACTTCATTTTAGTTTAAGTTCTACAAAAATAGTTCACTCAACCAATAACTCAAAACAGTGAACATTCTTGTATAAAAGACTAAGCTGTTAAAACCTAGGGGACAAACAAATCATGGACCAAATAGAATTCTTCTTTGAAGTCCATAAATGTGATAAAAAAGGAAAATGTATCACCTCTGCAAAACATCCTTATTAATTAAATTGCAGTTGTTTTAATGATGAAAGAGTTTAGTTCTGTTAATTATTTTAGAAGTTATAATTTTCCTGTACTGAAAATATACTTCCTATAGGTATTCACATAACCTGACAAGATTAGCTATTCTTGTTAAGTGCTACTCTCAATATGTAAAATTTTTCTTTATGTATGCCACAAGCCTTGCACTCTCACATAAATCATCATGCATCATGTATTAACCAATAGTACCACTCTATGCTCATGTGACACGTGACTCCCTCTACACTCCTCTACCAAACCTTCACTTCAAGGTTTGGCAGAAGAAGTGAAGATGAAGGGTGGCAAGCATGAGAACAGGTAGGTATCAATCAAAAATACATTTTCAGTATAGAAAATTATGACTTCTAATACAGTACTTACCTCCTCCCATGAGATTAGCTACAATTCCACATTGAGAAGGAGGAGGAGGGAACAGTACAAGGAAACAGAAGATGTACCCCCCAGAAGCATCCAAAGGATACCTCTAACCATGAGAGAAAGAGATCTAGTGATCACAGTAGGAGAAGAGCACCACTTCTAAGCCAGGTATACTCTTTGCCCATGTGTTGAAATGTGTAAAATACACAGGTAAAAATCGTGAGGTGTAGAATGGTTAGGGTACATCAGACTGTACTCAGGGAGTCAACTAAATCTAAAATCTTCTCTACAAGATACACACGTCTGCACGAGCACAGGGTGAGGATCTTACCCTCCACACCTCCAACTCAAGAATCAGAGATTAAAATTTAAACCCAATCTTGTGAACAAAACAAGGATCAATACCTTACAGCAATCTGGAACTGGCCATCTGGCACTGAAAGAATGGATTCAATTTGTATAAGGACTTTTATTAGTTCGTTTACTCAAATCCAACACCTCAACATTGGGATCTGATATTAATACAAAAGCAAGATGAGGGCTCCCAGTCAAAAAGGGTTAACTGTATATGCAATGGATCAACTTTACATGATATGGAATGTGTAACATTAAGCCACATCAACCAGTACAGTGATGGATCAACTCCACTGTAGCTTACGTAGTATAAGAAGGCAATATCAGGTTGTAATGTGATAAATCATTTCCAGTGGTTGTGAATGTTGTTAAATATGTAAATAGTATAAGGAGTCCATAACACTTAGAAAGGTGACAGATCAACTCCTTTGATTACATAAATATTGTCAGGAAGCCATATCAACCAGAAAGGAGATGAATGAATCCTGTGATAGTGTGAATAGTATCAGGAGGCCACATCCACTAGTAACAAGAAACAACAACACCAATACCCTACTCTTGACTGAATGGTTATAGCCAAATGTTTAGTGAAAATCATTCAGGGGGAAGCCTATATGGACCACCATCCCAGCAGCTTGGAGCTGATAACACTCAAAGAAAGAGTTAAAAGTGGGCTGTAGAGCTCAAAAGACTGTCATCACTGAAGACAGTGCAATGGGTGAACCTGACACCCTATCTTGAAAAGTAGACCTTTCCAAGTTTTCACTGAAGGCATGACAGGGAGGGGTAGCTATCCCCTTCTGCTTTAGCCATGTGGTCCATGGTTGGCATGGTCTAGAATGAACATATTTATAAAGTAACTACAGTGAGGTAGATAATTCTTAAGAGATCTTGTGGAATGCCCCATCTCTATGGTGACCATACAGAGCCATGGATGAAAGGGCATGAGTTAACATGCCATACAGTATGTATTTTGTTGTTAAAGAATACCTAATCAGACACCACTTGCCACAGAATGGAATCTGAGTGAAAAAAGGAAATAATGAAAGACATCTGAAAAAGAGAAAATAATAGAACAACAATTACCAGTTAATAACACATCAAAATCTGTAATATGGCCACAAGTAAAAGACGATGTCCTAATGCAGACAAAAGCATGATGTGATGAAGATAATGGGAGTCCAAATATTAGCTTGGAGAATCTTCTCCAATGGAGAACAAAGATGGGAAGCAAGGGAAAATGTGAGATGATGATTGTCATAAAAGGACACACAGAACAAGGTACAAGAGAAGTAGACCAAATGGACTAAAAGGCAAGCCTAAACTGTAAGGATAGAAGGGGAAAGATCATGAAGAGAGAAGGACTGCTGGAGAGTGAAAAGATGGTAGTACATACTCCAAAGGGACACAACAGCTTACTGGAATCTGAATGGAGGGAAAGATGAGAGATTGAAGAAAAGGAGAATCAATCTTCATAAGCCTCCAAAGACTTAGGGAGAAAGGAACAATTAGAATAAAGGAGAAGATAGATAGGATAATAAAAGGTACATGAAACATCAATGGTAAAGAAATCAGATTGTTGAGGTTTGCATGCCAAAAGGAAAAGGAAATAGGTCTTAAGGGACAAGTGAAACAAAGAGCATGACAGAAGTGGTTCAAATGGAGGGAGTGTCAGGAAATGGAGGGCCACATTAATGTCCCAATTCAAAAGGAAAGGATTCCCAGGAGGCTTCTGAATTTAGAAGAAATACATGAACATAGTGAGAAAAGGTGAACTAAAAAGCCTATGATGTCTGGAAAAACAAAAGGTATGGAAGAGGGATGCCCTATATCCAGAAATAAAACCCTGGGTGGCAAATTCTTTCATCTAAGCCACTGAAGGCTTGGCAACAGAAAATTCTCTGCCAGGACACCAACAGCAGAAGACTTACTTGTATTGGTAAATTTCCAGGAAAGATGGATAAATAGAAACAGTTAACAGGGAGGTACCTCAATTTGTGAGCTGGATCTCCTCACCAAGGAATGAACAAAAGCAATGCATGAAGATACAGGACAGGAAGACTTGGATGAAGAGCAGGGGACTGAGGTTGGTGTGTAAGAGAGGAAAACAGTGAGATGGGAAAGGAGGAGATTGGAGTATATATTGGAGTCCTAGAACTAGGGCTGTGCTAGCCAATGGGGTGCAATTAGGAGGACTTGACAAGGACAGGAGTGTAAAAGAGAAATCATCAAATGAAGTAAATGGATGGGAGTGTACACATACAAGTATTTGTGAGACCAATTCTGGTTGAAGGCATGGATAACCAGAGCCTGAGGATGTGGGAAGGGTGACCAAAATGGGTGCAACTTGATATGGAGGCCTATGGCAAAAGAATCCAAATGGGGAGAATCCTACATCAGGAAAATATCTCTGAAAACAATCAGATGTAATGACCACTCTGTGGGATCCTCTACTAGGTTAAAAGCACCCAGCATTTGAAGTGTGAAAAGATGTACATGATGTCCCTGGATATAGTATATAAGATTCAAGGTCCAGAAACAAAGATCTCTGGAATAGGAGCCCCCTTGGTGGTTGATATAAGCCACAACCATAGAGCAGTAGGAATGAACTATCACCATATGGTGTCAAGCAAGGAAATGGAAATAAAATAATGCTTGACAAACTGCCAGAACTTCAAGAACACTGATGTGTAAAACAAGTTTGTCTGCAGTTTTGTGGTAATTGACCCAAGTCTTCCATCCTTGAAGGGAAGTTTCTGATGTGGGAAAGGAAGTGAAACATCTGCTAATATGTGACTTTGTTGTGCCACCACAACAGACTAAATCTCAGAGGAAAAGGAAGGGAAATGGTGGTGGAAAGAGAATCCTGTATAAAGTTCTATTGTTTGTGAAGTGCCCAGTGTAGGAATCTCATATGGGCATGATTCAGGGGTCTATTGTGGTGGTGGAAAATCACATCCCCAAAAGCAACAGAACCTTTCATGTCATAAGTGAGTAAGGTGAGAGGGCACAAAGACCTGAGAAGCAAAGGAGAAGGGAGAACTCGAGTGATGTTAGTGTTGAAGAAGAGCCCAAAATATAAATGCACCAAATATTGGGTGAGTTAAAGAACCACTTCTCCAATTTTATCAACCAGCCTACCTGGGCTGTTACAGAAAAAAAGATGTTGAGTATGATTGGTTGAATCCTCTTCGGAATGAGCTAGAAGTAGCAAGTCATCCATGTATTGAGAAAACCAGAACCCCAATGTATCAATATAATAGGTAAAGGCTCAAACTATACAATAAAACACATATGGAGTCAAGGCAAGTGTAAATGAGAGAATCTGAAATTAGTAAGCCATCCTCAAGATGAACAAATTGTAAATAATATTGGGATTGAAGGGCTATTCAGATGTGGAGATATCCATTTTTGTCTCCACAATTCCATGGAAGATGCACAGTGAATTTGGAAAGTGCTATGAAGTAATTGAGGCTTGACAAATTAACATCCAGTTGCCAATCCTATTTTCTTGGGAACCAAGGAAAGACAGGAATAAAACCCTTCTAAGGGCTGGTGAACGGGTTTGATAGCCCACTGGAAAAAACAGCACCTGAATTACTTCTGACAGACTTTGGTAACTCACAGGATCTGAAGAAGGAGGAAAGGAAATGAGAGGTGAGATAAATAAAAGTGAGAATAAGTTTGAAAAATCCTTTGTCACCCTCTGATCTTCAGTACAGAGCAGTCAGCAAAGAACTAAATCCAACAATTGAGCTCCCACTGGCCTTGAACCCATCATAGAGTTAATAGTATTGGATATGATGGATAATATATTTGTGATGACCTTGACAAAAGGAAATACCTGAATTGAAAGAAATGGGTAAAAGAGGGGAGAATGAAGAATGGGAGACAAAATATCAGGCATGTAAGGCTCAAGTTGAGACAAATGGGCTGGAAAAGTTGAAAGAGTAGACTGTTGTCGGGTGGATGTTACCCACAGAATCTGATATAGTCAGGGGCCCGAGTCGACAAAAAGGAGCAGAATGTAAGTCCCTAAGATAAGTGGAGGCAAATTAACTTGAGCCAGAAAAGAGCCCCTAACGATAAGGACCCAACAACAAAGAAACCTATATGTAAATAACAGAGATGAGAAGGAAATACTGGCTAAAGTTGAAGAGTGCCTCCAAGAAGAGATAGATGGAAAATAGATACCAGAGAAAGGTAATGTGGGTAACACAAAGGCAGTAATGTTGAGCAGGTGGAAGGTTAATATTAGATTTAAGCTGTACCCCAAAGAAACAACAAAAAACCCAACAATTGGTGATCAAAACAAAGAGATATTTTCTCTGATGATACACTTGGACATACTAATCAGAGAATGGTGTGGTCTGGCATACTGATCTTTTCCCTAACTGGAAAAGAAAGTGTTCAGCTTGAGCCTAAGTACCAGGAAAGGGAAGAAAACCCAAAAGGGATGAGGAGAATTCTCAGGCAACAAAGAAATAAGGGAAAGAGAAAACATCACAAGCCTAAGGTACGAAATCTGTGAAACTCAAGGAAGGCCTACTTAAACCTAGAGGCTAGAACTGGGATAGAACAGCATACTTGAAAGGAGGAAAAAGAAAACCAAAATCATTTTTTGCTGAAGAATGTCAGATGATTCAGAAGAAACAGACAAACCTTTGTGAACCTGACAATGACCGAAGAAGGTCGAAACGTTGTTTGCTCTTCTATGTAAAATATTTTCTCAACCCAAACGAGCTGTTTTTGCATATAAATGAGGTCTGGTCTGAGACAATATTTATTATTGGTGTGATCCCTGAAGTAGTAATGTTGACTTCAGAATTTATAATTTACAAAACTGCATAAAAGGACTAGTGCAGAAAAGCAATGATAATAAACTGGATAGAAAAGTGGCAACATACAACCAAATTTTAAAACCACTTCAAACAAAACTGGAAATATGATACCTGGGAAGTCATGAAGCACAAAAAGAAAATGCCTGTATTCAAAAGCTGCCAAACTAGAAGTGTAGAGGGAGTCACATCCATCATGTGAGCATACTCTGCTACCATTGGTTAGTACATGATGCATGATGATTTGCATGAGAGATAGGATGAAATATGCTATTACAGCAAGGGGAGAGTGCAGAGCTTGTATGTGTGTGTTTTTCTTTTAGCAAAGCCACATCAGGCTATCTGCTGTGTCCACCAAGGGGAATCAAACCCTGATTTTAGCATTGTAAATCTGTAGACTTACCGTTGTACCAGTGGGGGATGCAGAGATTGTGGCATACATAAAGAAAAAGTTGAAAAATAAGTAGCACATAAGAATAACATCTAAGTATTTTGTAGTCTTTATAATAAATACTAAATTTATAAAAAGTCTGTTTTAAACTTATAAAATCCTGAAAGAAATATGTAATAGTAAAACAAACGATCAACTCTTTAAAAGCACAAGGTCAGAATAATCTCAGACTTTATTTCTAGTATTACAGATGCTACATCATTGTTAAAAACTTTAAAATTTCTTCCCAACCCTCCCAAAACAAAATAAATAAAACAGAGAAAAACACTGATAAAGTCATTAACTGATAGAAAGATTTCACACATATACTCACAGACCAGGCAAAGCATGCAAAGTCAGATCCACAAGTTAACATCAGGCTCAGAGAAAAGCATGCAAAACCATACAAGTTACAGATTAATGCAATGTTCTGAGTGCTTCATTAAAATCAATGCAGCTAAGAGCTCAAGTTCACAAGCTATCCAACAGATTTAACTAAAGGTTTATGAGGACAATGATGAGGTGTTTAATACAACACACATTTTATATCAGAACAGTTGAATATCAATTTAAGTATCAGGCTATTCCAAAGTTTTTATTTTTAAATCACTATATTAGATTGTACTATTTGCTGGCCATAATAACATTAACTTAATGTATTTTTGTTCATACCTTGTTTTCTTAACTGAACAATTAAATATGACTTTAAACTGTTAGCCTATTTTTTAATTTTGATTTTTTTCTCAAATTAGCGTATCAGGTTATTTTGTGAGATTTAATATAACTAAGTTAACGTATTTTTGCTTATGTCTTGTTTTATTACTTATACAGTTAAAGATCATTTAAAACTGTTGGCTTTTATTCTTTTCACTCAAGTTTATAAAACTATTTTCTTTGAAGAAATCAGCCAAAAAACTACAACTTCAATCTCAAAAATTATAGTTCATTTTTAGTTTAATTTAAACACTTTATTTCTGAAAAACTGAGCAATCAAGAATTAAAATGATGTATATTTTATTGAGTAATAGAGATTAAACTGTTGTTGCAACTTATTATGAACTGATTTTTCATAATATCTTTTTTATAAACCATGTTTTATACTTGCTGCACTTCTCATGCCAAATCTTCTATGAAGACGTGATATTATTTTCATGTAATAAACATGCCAGGATTTACCTGGCTACACTTGTTTCAGCTTACACATGCCAACTATAGAAGAAGCCACTCCTATAAATGTGAAACAGTTTATTTTCCAAGCCAGTTTCAAACACCCAATTTGTGTATATCTTTCAGTGTAAATGAAAACAAATGATTTACCATTAAAAAACTCTTTACAAAATTATTTTCACACACACAAAAGTCAGTTCAAAAAGTGTGATGTGAATATATAGTTTCATACATCTAATATTTCAAACAGATGAAAGAACTTGGTGCTTTAATTAACAGAAACTCGCATTCAAACTTAAGTTTGTGGCCAAAAGCAGTGTTTTTCATTATAAACAAATTATATATGCTTGGTAGATAGATGTTTGTCCAAGTCTCAGCTGTGCTGCAAACATAGATAGAATTAAAAATGTACACAGATTTCTTAAAGACACACAACTAATAGGGGCCTGAAGAAAAGGACAGAAATGTGAAACTAGTTCTCAAATACCTAATGAAATGACTGTTTTGCAAATATTTTATCCATTTTGTTTTTTTTACAGAGATTGTGAAGTATATTCAATAAAATTTGTAAAACTTAACATGCTTTAGACATTTATAAACAAATACATAAATTTCACTTTAAAAATATTTAAAAGTAAAGTTGTCCTCAGAACACATGCTTTCAATCATCTAATATTCAAATAATGAACGTTAAATCAACTTAAACAATACAAAGTCCATGCCATGTACCTATCAGATGCATGCCACATTAGCAAAATTTTTTAATATATGATCATTTCATTCAATGTATACATAAACACACACAAAGTTTTCATTCACCTTTCCATGTCAAAAAAAAAAACTTAACTGGAAGCTAAAAGCACAAACAAAAATCTCATACTAAATGGGGTTATCAATATGAAAATATTTTGAGTAAATTTTAATTTCCTGAAGCAATCAAAGCAACAACAATCAATAACAGTCATAAAACAGGTAATTAT
The DNA here is from genome assembly GCF_004210375.1 of Tachypleus tridentatus. NCBI lineage: Eukaryota > Metazoa > Arthropoda > Merostomata > Xiphosura > Limulidae > Tachypleus > Tachypleus tridentatus. Next base: position 65,183,759 of record NC_134828.1, on the reverse strand, counting down.
AAAACTTTAAAAACTGACTTACTCTTTTCCTTTTTCTCTTGTACTTTATCAGAAGGTGTTTTATCAGAGGGTTCAGAGATGCTGTGTTCTGACTTTTGTTCCTCATCTATTATGGCAGCAACAGATTGGGGATGAGTTGGGTTTGATACCACCAACTGAATAGTTCCTTCAGCTTGCTTCAGTATACTAGCAGCCTGAAGACAGTTACACCAAACACATTACATAACCAAACAAAATCATTTTCAGATATGAAGAGAGAATACAGAACACTTGTAAGTTCATGAATTAAAATAGCATCAAGCACTCTTTATTTTGGATGCTCAGGATAAACTTCTATGTTTTGTCAGTTGATAAAATCATGCAAAACAAAAGTGTTAATGAAAAACACAGTAAAAACACTCACTTAGCCTTAATCCAATTACAGACAGTCTGAACAGATATGTCATGGTTATATTTTAAATTCTAAGAATGAATAACCAGAAATGCGTATCTACTATTTATATCCACCTTCCCCAAATCAAAGGATGATGCAATAAACATTCTGGGGTTTAAAAAAGGACAGATATATAATAGTGAAACCTGGAATGAAAATATTTGGAAAAAATGGTATATGTTCAAGCTTACAGTGTCATAATCTGCTCCTACTAACTCCCTCTGATTTACAGACAAAATCATATCTCCAACTGTAAGGCCAGCCTGTAAAACAAAAATAATAAAATCTTCTGTTAGAGGATAGGTTTGTGATCTGTATGAGTAACATTCATGCATCATTATTTCCCTATGTAATTTATGATGAAATTATTTTAAAATAATTTAGTAAAGATACCCCAAAATAATGACTTTTGATTATGTGGAAATGTGATATTTTTGTTTTAGAAAATAAATTATTCTATTCATTCTAAAATATTTTCATCAAGATAATAATAAATGTCTTCTCTCATAAAACAAAATAAAAATGTAATAGTAGTTCAATGAAGATTAAGAAAACTAGGATTTGTTAGTTCGGTTTATTTTGAATCTTGTGCAAAGATACATACACATGGGCTATATGCACTAGCTTTTCCTAATTTAGTTGTGAAAGACCAAAGAGAAGGCAGCTAGTTACCCACTGGCAACTATTTTACCAACAAATAGTGAGAATGACTGTCATATTATAATGCCCCCACAGCTAAAAGCTCAAGTATGTTTGGTAGGACAGCCATTTGAAAACCACAGCATTTAAAACTAATGACATAAATGTTTAGAACGTGATTGTGGTATGTAATATACATTCAAAAATATCATGTTTTCATTTTGTGCCAAGCATCCAAACCTTTTGATTTATTTCTATAAAAAACTGAAAGTTCTTATGAAGCAGAATATAATTATTATTTTTTTCTGTATTTCTCTTCCTGGATTGCTTTTCAATGAGTGTGAGTGCGAGGTTATTAGCAATATGATTAAACTGTTGTCCATTCTGTTTAAAGAGTATGATAGTTTCTAACTGAACATACATTGTATTTTTATGTTGGTGGTACCACATTCTGGATGAGACTAGGTATCACAATATATCAATGATATCCTGATCCGAGTGAAGCTGATTATCACATTAAGGTTAATGCTAAAATCCAAGTGAGGGTTATTACCTGTTCTGCAACACTGTTTTCTTGAATATCAGAGATGAAAATGCCTTGACCAACCTCAGCATGTTTACCTTCAATAATCATAATTCCCAGTCCTTGATTACCCTTAAAATATGTGACAACAATAAAAAAAGAGTACTTCAAAAGAAAGACAATAAAAATAAAATTACTACATAACAATAACATCAGTAAATGAAAATATGAAAATGGTTAATTAAAGCTTAATGACATGAAACACAGACTTGGCATTCTGTAAAGTTTGCTTGAAGTGAGTAAACCTTTGTTGTGTATGATAATTCCTGTAATACAGCAATATAAAAGTCTTTTCAAGTTAACTAAAAAGAACTTTAAAAAAATTCAAAAATCTTTTATACTTGCATTACAAGCTTTAATCCATGGCTGTTTTCTTTTTTTTTAATCATTATTTTATTAACATACTAGATAAATTCAGAATGCAATTCCTTCTTTATACAATACATGCTTCACCAACTGTTTGGCAATATGAATTTTTCTAACCTCCAAGCATATAAATATACATAAAGGGCATTACAAATTTACCTAAAACAAGTGCTGAGCCAATTTTTCATATGAAATACAAATATTACATTTGTTAGAAATACTAGAAAAAAGTTCCACTTATACAACAGAATATTAGGAAATTTTGTTATACACCTTGTAGACATTAGAAAAAGTTCCATATGTACCATAAAATATACATGTAAATTGGTAAATGATTTTTCAATTTTTAAAACACCAAGTAAACTTATTATCATTCATTTCAGGAGGTGCTAAAGGGAAGTCTACCAGGTGCATTATAGATTCACATAAAACATATTTTGGAAGTTTTAGCATTTCATATCTTAACCATGTCAGCAATACATACAGGTCTCCAATAAAAGACAGAAGCTAGCATATGCTCAAGAAGACTCAAAACACTTCCACAGGTTTGTTGTTTTATATTTAAATCTATAAAGAAACTGATCCCAGTTTGCAATAGAAACATACCAATACAAAACTCACTTATCTGAATATTCTTGAGTATAAAATATAATAAAAAATTTAAATTACAAAACTGTAAAAGTACACAGACAAAAATAAAGTCCGTGTGTACTGGTACAAAAACTAGACTGTTATAAACAGTTCCTTGACTTACCTTTTTAACAGTGACTACCCTAACACCTCGATACTGGGAGTATTGCTGTTCAGGTGTCTGGTGAAAAAAAACAACAAAAATTTGCATAATTTATTTATAATTTTAAACCAAATAACAAACTAAATTAAAATATTTGAAAATCAATTACAAAATTAATACTAAATATTTCTGTATCAAACAAAAACAAAATATTTTATAGCAGTTTTACATGTAAATGAAAAGTAAATATGAAACAGATTAACTAGATTTTACACATACTTTTAAGCAAAATTGAAAAACAAGGACAGACAGACACTACTTATCATAAGTATTTGTTTCATTACCTCCTCTTCCAAATCAACAGGATAATGTACTAGAGGCTTCACTGCCATCTCTTCAACTGCATTTTCTCTCCTGAAGTCAGCATACATAACAGTCTTATTCTTAATATTGTCAAATTAACATTTGAAAAATGCTTACTTGAATGTTTTGTTTAAACTGCATAGAATTTATTATCTGTTATATAAATAACAACTTTAAATAACTGTTTTTATTTACCACATAAGTATGTTTCTATGAAAATATAGTTTTTGCAATTCTGAAAACTGTAATATTCAATAAGTTTTTCATTCTGAGCTGATATAAATTTTCAATATATTTTCATGAAATATATTTAAGATCATGATAACCTGTGGCTTAACAAATATATAAATTTCAAACCATTTGTTTAACACCTCAGTGCAAGTTAATATAGATATTTTAATGAACAGTATAATATCTTGCATCAGTATGTAATCTTGAAAGATACAAAAATTTAATTTGAAAAAAAAAAAATCATTCATCACCTACCATACCTGAGCAAAATAATTTTATACACTGGTTCTGATAGATTCTTGATGATAGCTGAAACATTTAGGTGACATTTTCCTTGCATAACTAAGCCATTGACCTAAAGAGAGAAATACTGACAGTAACTGTTTTCAACATGTTACTTAAATGTTTTTATAATTTATTTCTCTAGTAATTATTTAATTTAGCTAACTTCTCATTGGCATATCTACAATTTACATAGTTTATTTTCCAGGGTTAATCCTTAAAATAAATGCCTTATCTTGAAAATCAAGTAGCAGGTAATGAACTATAGAACCAAAAACATGAGTTTTCAATACCAATATAAAACAGAATGTTTTTATTCAGTATTATACTGAACCTAAGATGTTCATATTTGGCTACAATGATGATTTAATGATAAATAAAACATGTTAGAAAAAAATTAATGTATACAAATAAAGTTCTTAACTAAAGATTCCAACCTACATTGTTAATAAACAGATATTATCAGGAAAGCTAAAAGTGTTTTAATCATTGTAAAATAGGAACTAAAACAAAAACAGGTTAAAATAACTTGTTGCTAAGAAAAAACATTTATATATGATCTAAAAAATAATCAAAACCTCTTCTAAGCTCACTATGAGATTATTAATCCTATACACAGATTATTATATTTAATATTTTTACTTTATTTATATTCATTAATAGAGCTGTTGTTTTTAGAAAGTTAACTCTACAAAGACACATGCTTTTAATGAAAATGTAACTGTTAAAATGAAAAGTAATGTTAATTCAACATAATAACACTGTTTACATTGATCAAATATCAGATATGAATAAATTTAGTCAAATTACTTTTCCCAGAATATCAGAAACTACCTAGCATACAGGTGTGTAGAAACTGTTGTAACACGTTTTCACTAGATAACACATCTATCTCTTCTAACTTTGCATCATCTTTATTAAATTTAAATACATTTTAACAACTAACTTGAGCTCACATGTTTCAGAGGAAGAGAAATAATGAATAAAAAATATTATCTAAACTGAATTTTTTTAATATTGTGATATCTAATCTAATATTTTCTATGAAGAAAAATATTTTAGACTGCCACCCAACATTTACACTTTTAACTACAAGGTGAAATCGAACATAATTTTAACTTGCAAATGACCAGTTATATCTCCTTACATATTAGAAACATCAGAAAGGAAAGTAATAGATCAATTTTAAAATATACACACCAATGACAACTGAAACTTGAATGTTTATCAGAAAACTTCTGTATCTACTTACCACTGAAGTTTGCTGAATTTATTGCTCTTTATAAGTATATATTTATAATTCACATTTATGAATAATGTAAGTGTAGCATTGTTATCAAGAAATTCAGTAACAAAGTCACACTGCAGAAAGATACATACTTCAAGAAGTTCGTCTCCAACCTTGATACGTCCATCACATGCAGCATTTCCTTGAGGATTCATACCACAGATAAATACATTCATCTTATTCCGATCTTTATTCCCAGCCAAACTCAACCCGAGTCCATGAGAGCCCTTCTGTAGTTCTACCACTACCAGCTCTCCTTTAGATTCACCATATTTCTTGTGAATTTTTTCTGTAATAAAAAAAATTACTTGTAACTGCAGCTGCACTTACAGTTACAACAGAAAGTGTTCTGTACCTCTGCGTCCCGAGTAATTTTTTGCTCATAACTTAAAAAATATCACGATTAGGTGAATAAAATTATAATATATTATAAATATTATACTAACACACATCTAAATAAATTTTTATGTAAATTGAACGACAAATAAACTGTTACTAAACAAATAACCAAACATAGGAGAGGCAGAAAGTGTTCATGCATTTACTTTAATGGTCAGTTGTGTAGCCTTTCAAGTGAATTACTTGGCGCGCAATCACTCCTCATAGCCCTCCATGATCGTTTGACAGTACTCGACTGGTATTTTCTTCCATTCTTATTTACACAAGGCCTCGAACTCTTGCAAGTTTTTCGGATGACACTGATGAACCCTGGTCTTCAACTCATGCCAAACGTTTTCAATTGGGTTGAGATCGGATGACTGCGAAGACCACTCCAGAATGCTTATATGGTTCCTCTGCAACCAGGATTGCACATATTTTGATGTGTGCTTAGGGTCATTATCGTGCTGGAAGATCCAACGACGCCCAAGCCACAAGTTTCGAGCATCATTCTTGATATAAGTGTGTAGCAATACTGGAAAGAGATACACAAGACTTGTATTTTACAATAATTCGGTGTTTTAAATCACTGGACAGTTGTTTCCTGTTCGCTATGATGACCAAGCAGATAATGACAGAGATGGCTCTAAATTGCTGGAAGTACGTTTTTTGCTGGCTAAATTCCAATAATGATGAACCCAGTGTCTAGTTCTGGAATGGTATAATGTAGTTTGTTCACCAAAATGAACAAAATTTTTACATGAATATCAGTTTTTTCACACGTTCTGAAATGTATGAACACTTTCTGCTCCTCCTATTTTTGGTTATTTGTTTATATACAGCTTATTTGTCATTTAATTCACATAAAAATTTATGTAGGTGTGTTTTAGTATAATATTTATAATGTACCATATGTCTCTTAGCCTAATTGTGATACTTTTTAAGTTATGAGCTTAAAACTACTTGGGACGCAGGGGTACAAACACTTTCTGTTGTACCTATATTATTCTAAATCCATACTATACCTTTTTACTGTAATTAATTAGAACATACAACCAGACTGAATGATTAGTAATAAATGGTGAGTGTTTATGTGAAGTACTGCATAGTTTTAAACCAGAAAATAGGATTTTCCATAATTCTGAGTACAGTTAGAAGTTACATTAAAAACTGAATATATATAAAATAATGTTTAACTGTTTTCTACAGAATATTTAATGATTGTGCTTTTGACTGTATATATAATATACTTTTGCATAAAAATTATTCTCAGCTGGTAGCTCCTGAGAAACTAATTTAATTGGAATGTTGCTACAAAAAAGATGTGAAAAACATAATAAATACATAGTTCTTGAGATATATATACATATTTATTTCTGCAGTTTAAAGCACTGAAAGTTTGATAAGTCCATTACAAATTATGAAAACACATTAAATACTATAATTTTCTTCATAGTGGTGTCTTAACATCAAAAGTTTATGAATTTAACACCAATTGTATTAGGTGGCACTTCATGGATACACCAGATAGTTGTTCCTCCTTAAAAAGTGGGCAAAGTGCCATGTATGATTGGTTGACTGACAGAGACACCATCTAAGAAAAACTACAAAATGCCTTTTTTGATTTTGCTTCTACAAGTTTTCATACTTTTCAAATTTCATTTACTTAAAACACCAGTAAGATATTCTGAGTATCTTTCTTTACTTTGATATGAAGTACTAAGTTTTCACAACTAAGGTTTGGTTTGTTTTGAATTGCACACAAAGCTATTCAAGCACTATCTGCACTAGTCCTCCCTAATTTAGCAGTGATCGACTATAGGGAAGTCAGTTAATCAACACCATTTGCTGCCAACTTTTATGCTACTCTTTAATCAATGAATAATGGAATTGACCACCACATCTTTGTATAGATTTCTAGATTGTTTTATACTACTTTGCCTTCTAGTCTTTATGCACTCTTCAAATATGAGATGATCCCTATTGACGTCATGTTCCTATTAGAGGTAGAGATGACACAGTAGGTAAGGTTAGCAAAAGCAAGGTCTTCCCAGGAATGTCTCTGAGTTTGTCACACAACAGTTTCTTGTTGGTTCACCCATGTTTAAAACTATAATGATGATAGCTATACAGTGGAGAACAAAATGTAAATTTTTACCATTAGTATTTTCACCTGCATCCCAGATGGAATCTCTGGAACTTAAGTTTCCTACCACTCATATAGAAATGTTTTTATCACAATTAAATCAGAAATCTGCAGTCTTATGCATGATGTGCTACTTTTTGTGTACACATTGACAATTTGTATTTATGGGAGTAACTTAATGAGTTATATGGTAACAGCAACCATAATATTCCTAGCAGATGATGCTGTCATGTCAACCTGCAATGACTATCCCAGTCTTTGGGTGAGCATGTAGTATGGACTTAAAAGCCATATTGGACTCCTTAGGGCCTAAGCATTTTTTCTCTTAAAACTGTGTGACATCATAAAATTCTGAGAGCTACTAAATGAAGAATTTTCTTCCCCTGATTCTCCAGAGATTACAGCAAACTACCATAATGTGTGACTGGCAGAACTTGATGTTCTTTCTTATTCATACATCTTTTACAAACTTGATGACTGAGTCTACATTTTCATGTTCTTATTCTTACCCCACTAGACAGTCAATGTTCTTGCTCTGTGGGTTTCCAATTGTATCACTATTTGTAGATTATACATCAGTTACTTGCTGTTCATAACTCCTGTTCCTGTTTACCCTAGGAAAAAAGACAACAACAAACCAGTAGCCTATCAAAATGGAGCTACCATTCTTGATGTGGGTACACATAGGCCAACATGGAATAAAGATAAATTCCAGCCATCAAAAAGCTTCTTTTATGAATGACCTCAAGCTCATCAACCCTACATATAATTGGTAAATAGGCATCTTTACATTTTCCATCCTTGAGTGAGGCAACTAGTCCTCTCTGCTTGACAATGTGTCAACCTATCCAATATATGTGTAGCTCTAATACAGTTTCCAGGTCTAAAATGTATTATTCATTGACCTCATATCAAGAGATACATCCACCCTATGTTGCATACAACTAGGCTCTACTAGAACTGATCTTATCAACACAATTCCCTATCTCAGATTGCTGCCTAAATGTATATTAAAGTTAAACTAAGTTAATTCAAACATTAGTGGTAATGATGTACTTCTACTTACAATCTAATAGAGAAAGTAACTCTAACTGTAATTAAAAACTAAAACAAGTGCTATAACCAACATGTAGTAGCACTGTACTAAGCCTACAAATTAATGCATGGTTAACACTTTAAGTAGGAGAACAATACAAATTAGCTCTGCACATGAAACTCAACATAATCATTGTTACTAAATCTATATGGTTAACAAATCAAACTAAAAACATAGACATTTTACTTATACCTAAAACTTAGCAACTAGTAACGGTATAATTAAATCTATGTCTTATAATTTAGCAAATTAGCACTTATTAACAGATTAAAAAAGGAGAAAAAATCCCTCACAACAACTTGTATGCTATTATAAAGATTTAGATTCAATTGCTAATGAATAATATGCTAAAAGAGTGCACAATCACTAGATTTAAATAGCAACTGCCCTTCAACTTTAAAAGACAAGGAAACTTTACCATGCCAAAATGCCTGGTATTCCTAATTTTCCAGTTATGTTATACATTAAGTATTATATATTCTGTTATACACTAGCGTATAACCTGTCAAAATGACATAGCATTCATAGCAAAATAAAATAAATAAATTTTGTGAAATCAAGCTTTATCAATAAATAGGCATAAAAATACAGTCCAAGCAGTCAAATGTTAGTAAATTAAAACTTCTAATGTATTAAAAAGCCAATGCATTTTGATAACACTATGTTACAAATATAGCTTTTATGCCACTTGCTTAGCAACAAAGGTATAACTAAATAAGGATGATAGTCTATGTAGTGAAAGTATAAAATGAAATGTATAGACAACAAATTTGGAAAAGTATTTGTTGATTTCTTAATTCATAGTTTCTATTTATTAAAAACATTGGTGACATAACAAAAAAAAGCTTAATTCAGAAATGACCTAAGTTTAAAATTGAACTAATATTTTTACTTTTATGATAAATTTTACGTACTTTGCTCTAAACCAGGAGATCCAAACACTCACTACACTTATAAAAGTTTCACAAATATTACTTACTTTTGTTATATTTCTTATTTAGTGTTACATTTCCACGATAATTGTTATGTAAATCAGTTCTAAAAAGAATATTTAACAAGAATGTGAAATTAAGACATTTTCTCAAGAAGAAAGCATATGTATCATCTAACAAACAGTTGTGCAATAAAAATATCAAACATAAATATACAACCACACTGCATTAACCCCATTACTAAGAAAGTAGACAGACTTGAAATATCATAAAATCTCAAACTATGAAACAAGTCTTGTGTTTAGTCTAACATGTAATGCATGGATAGTTTTTTTTCAATGAATGTCTCAGTGAAAGACATCACCATAAACATTGTCTAGTACCAGAAGTGGTGGATGTCATCACTAACTATAGTTGCTGAAACAATATTTATTAAAAATGAGCTTATTATTTATATAACCAAAGGAGTACGAGATACCAGCTTCTGGTAGAAAGATCACAATATAAATAGTTACATGTAATTACTGATCTGCAATGTTATTAGCTCTACAATAACATTTGACATTCTGAATTGTTTCAATGAAAAATAATTTATTGTTAATCTTAAATCAGCTTTTATTCCATATTTTTATTGTGAAAATGAAAATCAGTAACATTTTATGTTATACACTATGTGCATTGTTAATCATGTGGAAATGCACAGTCTGTGAAATAATAAAACTATTTTACCTTCAAATGTTAGGTGTCAATTAGAAAATACATCTCCTTAAAAAATTATTTATACAAGATGAATTTCGATGAAGCCATTTCAGAGCAAAAGTTAATTAAATGATTCCTTTTATTGTTTGGATGAACTTTTTGTGGAAATTTGAAGAAAAAAGCAATTCAGTGGATGCATATTTTATATGTGTTATTTTATGGCAAAATAATAATAAAAGGTTTCTAATTTGGTGATGGTATGCACATCTGAATAGAGAACATTGTAAAATAGACATTTCAAATTAATCTGATATGTTAAATATATTAGAATATGTGAATATACTAATTTTCTCAAGGTCTACAATCTGTAACAAGTTTCTCAATTTTGCTGGCACACACACACACATACTAATGAAGAAAAGAGCAAGGTTTATTTTTAAACTGAAAAAATAAGCTTCTTCCATTATACTAAATCCTTTAAAATTTAACTACAATATAAAAAAATCACATTTGAAAAGATTTGTTAATAATGTTCAGCAAAACAAAAAGCTATATGTATCAGAATGAATTTACTCCCATTCTTTTTAGGAGGGGCACACAGTATAGTTTGTTTGCTTTCTTGTTAAGCACAAAACTACCTAATGGGCTATTTGTGTTCTTCTACCATGGGCCACAAAACCAAACTTTCAGGATTATAAATGTTTGAAAATATTTACAATAAGTCAAGTTAAAAAAACCAATATTACGTGTTCAAAAAGAATGACAAAAAATAGCCATTTACAGTTTCAATACCAAAATAACCTTCTAAGCTCAGGATAAGAAATAAGATATATATTTCAAAAAAGCTCAAAAACAAATATATTGTTCCAAGCATGAGTGAGAATATATAAATGTATACATAAGTATTATAGATATAAAAAAGGAAGCAAGCAAGCTGCAAATACTGGATGATCAAAAGGGAACAGTAAAAATAAGTAACAAAGAGTAATATGAAAAGAGTGCTCAATGCTGATCAATGATAATCAACAGAAAAAGGCTCAAAATGAAATATTAGTCGATGTATTAATCTGCTTATTATGTACAACTGACACATGATGCGAAAGTTCACTTTCACAGGCCGTGACTGTGTATCTTTTAATACATTAATACCTTGTTACAGCATAGAATTTAGTGTATGTTATTATTATGCTCATATGCATCACCACATAAATTATTGTTGATGTCATCTATTGGTATTCAATAGCCAATAACCTGAGGTTTATTTTCAGACAGTAGGTTCTAGTTTTAAATAGCATAACTGAATCATATTTTTTGCATTAGCTTCGAGTTCATTAAATCTGCAACATAATAATTATAGCCACTACAGTGTGATATGAAAGCATATCATGTATACTACCTGCTTTAAGTGATATATGAATTAAATTTTTTTTTATTTAGTTAGTTTCTATGTGCTTTTAGTCTAAGCATGTGGTCTAGAAACTCACTGAGATGCCATGTTATGTTCAACATATGTCTTTTGTTGTTTATGATAAATAATGTCTATCATATCCAAGAGGATATAACAATAACATACAGCATTCAAGTTAAAATGGTAAGAATTTTAATTTTCTATGCTTGCTGTGTTAATATTGTAAATATAACAGCTGATCAAAGCTGTTAGCGAACAAAGGTTACAAGGTGTCACTGATTACCAAAGGAATTAAGCTTACCTTTTATATCCAGGCATGCTTTCTTAGTTCAGTTTTACCTGTAGTTCATGAAGTCAAGACTTACTTTAACATCTCTGTATTTAGTTTAACTGGAGTCAAGCTTCAAATAAAGCTGTTGAGTTTAAACACACTCTCTAGTTCAAGTGACTGTGATTCTGTCTGTGAAAGTAGGCACATTAGCTTTTTGCTTGTTTGTCAAATAATAAAGACTGTTTTCAGTTTCATCAACTTTGTCCAGTCTCATTATTTTATATGCACTAGGAAGACTCAGTTATCTGAAATTTAGAATCATTTTCATGAAGTAATAAACGTATCCTTCTATCTGATACTTGCTGGGAAATCGGTTGCTCTCACTTGAAAATACCACAGCAGTATCATTTCATGTATGTATTACTAAATGTATAGGCTTGCTGATAAAACTTGTATGTAATGACCACTTTATACAACAACTTCACTCTTCATTTTGTCTACAATTGTCAGCTGATTCAATATTCCCTTCATGTGCATTGCCATTAAAATACTATCATTTTTTCTTTCCCTGCTATATACAACAATAAGGAATGACACATTTCTCTGAAAATGATGTAATCTTCTAATGGTAAAGTGGGAGTTGTTCTTTGTGAACGTACATTTGTAGCTGTATAGGTAAAATACATTTCAATGCTGCTTATCCTTCACTGGAAGCTATTTAAATTTGGCAATGATATTATACAACAGCAAAGGAGGAATTATATCAAAATTAAATTACTATTTTATAAAAAATGAATGTATGAATGCATATACCATGATTGCAAATGTTTTGTAAAATTTTCAAAAAATACAGTTAAAGGATAAACAATTTGCATGTTTAATATTAAACTGTGTTTTACAAAAACAACAAATAAAAAAAGGAATGATATGCATGTTATGTTAAGTAAAGAGAAAAGTGATTCACAAATTGCAATGCCAACCAGTATGTTTGTGATCCCTGATATTGGAATAAAGGCCTCGTAGGAACAGGATAAGGATGATAAACGTAAATACCAAGGTGAAGAAAACTTAATAAGAATCACTTTCCATTGTGTGATGTGGGAAGAAAAGGTTTGGTTTGTTTTTGAATTTTGCACAAAGTTACACAAGGGCTATCTGCACTAGCCATCCCTAACTTAGCAGCGTAAGACTAGAAAAAAGGAATCTAGTCAACACCATGCACTGCCAACTCTTGGGCTACTCTTTTGCCAATGAATAGTGGAATTGACCATCACTTTATAATGACCCCACAGCTGAAAGGGTGAGTATGTCTGGTGAGACAGGGATTTGAACCCGTGACCCTCAGATTACGGAGTCGAGTGCCTTAACCACTTGGCCATGCTGGACCTCATAAATAGGCAATAAAAAGTTCTATTTCCTTACTTTAGAGTACAAAACATCCTGTTAAAATTCGTGGTTTTGTATAAAATGTGTGAAATGGGTATAGTTTAATATGCAGATTTGCAGTTTTGAAACATAGAAGTTGATGTGATTTGTATACTTTTTACAAGCCTGCAAAGAATTATTATAATTATATTTGCCATAAGACATTAGTATTAGGCCTATAACATTCTTCCTTTAGACCTTGTTTGAGGTCTACAATAGCCATATTTTGAGGTGCTTTTGTTTAAAGATAATCAGTACAAACAACTCAGCTTCTAGATATTATTTGCCATTAAAAAAAACAACAAAAATGAGAAATGAAAGAAAATCCATTTATTTTAATCAGAAATAGTATGGACTCAAAGTGTAATTATTAAACTTAAGCCACAAAAATGCCAAATAACTCACACTTAAGAACCTGGTATTTATCTTGAACAGTATCTTATCAACTCTAAGACAATTGGCCAGATAAGACATTCCTAGGATTCAGTCCCTAATTTTGAATTATTTTAAATACAGTAGCTCTTAATAGTAGACCCAGCATGACCAGGTGGTTAAGGCACTCAACTCGTAATCTGAGGGTCAGGGGTTCGATTCCCCATCACACCAAGCATGATTGTCCTTTCAGCCATGGGGGCATTATAATGTGACAGTCAATCCCACTATTCATTGGTAAAAGAGTAGCCCAAGAGTTGGTGGTGGGTGGTGATGACTAGCTGCCTTCCCTCTAGTCTGACACTGCAAAATCAGATGGCTAGTGCAGATAGCCCTCGTGTAACTTTGCACAAAATTCAAAACAAACCAGACATAACAATAGGGAGTGACAAGAATTCCAAATTACTACCATGCCAAGAAACCACGCTATTGAATTCCTAAATGAAAAACCAACCATTCAAAGCATTGATTATGATATATTGTGTGCATCTATATTAATAACATACTAAAAAGGTCAATAGCATTTCAAAAATTGTAAAACAGCAATTTTTTCATCTACTACTTACATATCTCATCACATCAAAAGGACCAGCACCTGGATAACTCAAACTGTTATTACAAGTTTTCTCCAGCTTAATTGAGGGGTCTGTGGGTATCTACTTTTGATATTGCGATAAAATATCCATATATGTACAAGTATATTATAAATTATAAATATATATCACATACTTAAATATATGGTGCTAGATATCAATAGATAGACAAGTGACAGTTTCTATAGTCAAAGTATATGCTTTACACAAGTATAATATAAAAAGTAAAGAAACAACACGATTAAAAATTATGAATTTTAAAATAAAGTATCTATCCTACGAGTAAAATAATGAAACAAAAATTAAAAACACAATCACAAATTTATAAAATTTAATACCTACTGTAGACCAAAGTAAGGAATTAATGTTATAAATTTGTGATTGTGTTTTTAATTTTTGTTTCATTATTTTTTGTGTAAAGGATACTTATTTTGAAGTTAAAATTTATAATTTGTTCATACTCTTGTTGAACTAAAAGGAAAATTAGTCAGCCAGCTGTACATACTGCAAAAATGGTGTACTTCAGTTCTTTGAAGAAAATAATTTGATTGTCGTGTTTTCTTAGATGGTGCTAACAGCAGAAAGTGCAAAGCGTGCGTGTACAGAGTTTTTATACATTTCAAACTACAAACCCTTGGACTAGTAGCTCAACCCTGACAATTTATAATAAAAAGACATTAATTAACAATGTTTTGCATTAAACATGCACAGTTAAGTACTCAGTCACATTATTCATTTAATAAAAAAAAAGTTTTATTTGTTTATTTTTGAATTTTGCACAAAGCTACATAAGGACTATCTGCACTAGCCATCCCTAATTTAGCAGTGTATGGCCAAAGGGAAGGCAGCTATACATCACCCCTCACTGCCAACTCTTTTACCAACAAATAATGGGATTGACCATCACATTATAACGCCTCCACGGCTAATAAAGCAAACATGTTTGGTTTGAGGGGGTCTCGAACCTGCAACCCTCAGATTATGAGTTGAGTAACTTAACAAAAAAATAACTCTGACAAATAGTTATTACATGATATTGATTTTTCGTTGTTGGAAGAAAATAGTTGAAAAGCACGTGAGACTGAAATTATTTTGTTTATAAAATTAGCAATCATAATATGCAAACAATTACAGAAAGATACATAAAAAAGGAATACAGATGAGAATCTTTTACATTTTACACGTAATCGACCAGATGGTGCAAGAAAAAAAATTACAACTACCAAGAAGAGATATCCGGTTCAACGGTCAGATAATATTTGGACTAGACGATATGTTGTTCGCTGAACATGGGGGCAAAAGGCCAAGTAGAAACACGAATATATTCAGGATTGAACGCAGTAAGCTAAGACCGTCATACGTGTAGGTTCAAAATACAACAGCAAACCTAACTAAATACTAAAAAAATGAAGAAATAAATAATTCAACAATTAGAAAAAATGTTTATAATTCGTTATCGAACCCCGGATTTTAGTGATGCATGTCGGTAAACTTACCACTGATCCACTGGGGGAGAAGTATCCTGCACATAGTTTCGAGAAATATGTGATGTTAAAGTAAACCTTGCACTGAATATTAGAGTTGTTTAACATTTTCTCAAGAAATTATGTGTAACTGAGCGTCAGACATCGCCGACAAACTGACAAAACGTTGCGTTTTGTATAATATATTAATTTCAATATTAAGAATATCTATTTGGTTACATTTTTACGACCTGCGTGATAAGCAAGTCATTTGTTCTCTATTGCCAAATTTACAAATATAAGAAGTTCCGTTAGATATAATTTTTCACACACGTGTTAAAGCTATCAAAGAAAACGGACCGAGGACTTCGTTGTTTTTTAAATTGGCAAAAGTAAACATTCTTGAAATGTTCTAACATTATTTCCATTTACGACTTTTCCACAAAAAATGTATTCTCACGTTTACGTGTCATTTATTTTAACACTGAAAGGAAAACATGAAAAAGTATTTAATAACATAGTTTTAGACTAATACATTTGTAGATACTTGATCCACGTGCAGTATACTTTGAGGTTACAAGAGTTAACTTCTAATACAGAAGTAGTTCGCGCTACTATACGTCAAACGGAGTTGTTACATATACCTTATTACACAAACAATACAGTCTTGGTTTACACTGTTTCGCTTTTAGTTGAGATGAGGCTCGATGACTACACATCCGGGACTTAGAGTGCATGTTTATACGATTTCCACTTGGAATCACGAAGTTAACTTTTCATTTCTCTGGTTATTTGTAAGAGCATACAGTGTCTACCAGCTACGCTGTAAAGCTCTGGGTTTGAAGTCAATTTAATCTTTCAACAAGGTTGAGTAAGTTCTATTAAAACCATTTTGGAGCCTCACTTACCACTTCCGGTCATGCTCCTTCTTACCAACGTGCATATTAATGATAGTACTGCATCGTTATTTTCACTGCAAAAGACATTACCATAAGAGTGTCATATCCAAAGCACACCAATTCTCTCAGCTTGCAGTTTTTTACAGTTTACCAGCACTCGTGTGTCTTCATATAAAATAGCATTAATACCAGTTCTACTCTCCAACTGTTCCAGGTATGCGACACTTGAACGGAGGATATGATTGGAAACATTATCTTGATAAACCTATACCATGTTGCCTCGTTTCTAGACGGTGATAATTCCTTATTATATCGCATACTTTTCCGGGGGCTCCTGAAGGGATCTTGTCACTTACTTTTGGGTTGGTAGATTATCATCTATTACAAGTCACCGCTGAGTACAGCTAGTGGTTTGGTTTGTTTTGAATTTCGCGCAAAGCTACTCGAGGGCTATCTGCGCTAGTCGTCCCTAATTTAGCAGTGTAAGACTAGAGAGAAAGCAGCTAGTCATCACCACCCACCGCCAACTCTTGGGCTACTCTTTTACCAACGAATAGTGGGATTGACCGTCACATTATAACGCCCCATGGCTTAGAGGGCGAGCATATTTGGTGTGATGGGATTCGAACCCGCGATCCTCAGATTACGAGTCGAGTGCCTTAACCACCTGGCTATGCCGGGCAGGTACAGCTGGTGCAAAATCCATTTCTAGATGTTTTGGGCGTCTCAAGTTCACCCATATTTCTTTGTTTTCTAATGTCGTTAAGTATTACCTATCTTGGAAATCTTATATCCCTAATTTGAACGTAATTTTATGATCTAAGTATGAAAATATTTTGCGTCGGAAAGGATTGTTACTTATAAGCCCTTTTAATAAAAGCAATAAGAACCATTAAGCCTAACAAATGTCACGACAACTAGTCTTATCGCATATGTTATCATGTTCCTTCTGATAAGTTTGTTTAATGTTCAAATATATTTTAAACGCAATTTCCACTACATGCGGTAAGCCTAATGAATATCGGTGATTTACTAGTATTATTACACCCCAATATTTAAACAAACCTTTAGCACACCTTCAGAAAGGCTAATATTCAAGTAGAGCATTCATAAGAATCATAAATATTGTGGGTGGTATCTTTGTAATAGCAACAAAATAATAATTTACACTCGATTTTTTGTGTTTTATACTACAATGCATGCCTACTTTATGTTTAACTTGGAAACACATAGTAAGACACAAACAGAAAGACAGTTAAACATATATATATACACATACAAATATGTAAAATCAAATATCTGTATTATAGTTTCGCTTACAGCGATTGCTTGAATGGGTTTTAGGTCTCACAGTACTGTATAACACAGGAGACAGTTATCAAGGGGCTTTAAAGTTCTGAATGACGGTAAGTAGCTAAACACAAGAGCGTGATTTGAATGTAGGGTGACCCCTAAGCTCATCTTTTTCTGTGAAACATTTCTGTTTAGGCCTATTTAACATTGCATTGCACACTCAAATTATGCCAGAGTGTAGGGCTCCTAGCTGAGTTTTCTTTTAGGGGGGGAATCATGAAACCAGCCTCCCATTACCCAAAACACATACACACACAAGCGTTTTTGAAAGCTATGAGCTAAGTGGCGATGACCGAGACATTTCACATCTCTCAAATCCAATGTCAACGTTTATAACCAAGTAACAAAATCAGTAAACAAGTGCAGCTCACAAATATTAAACAAAGAACATTTATTTGTTATTGCTGCCACAGTACAGGGCTTTGGAAAATATTCATAATATAAAAAAACAACCAAGTCTCTCTTTACACAACTAAAGTGAACGAACTCTTTCTTTGTATCTATTGTTTGTTTGTTTGTTTTTGAATTTCGCACAAAGCTACTCGAGGGCTATCTGTGCTAGCCGTCCCTAATTTAGCAGTGTAAGACTAGAGGGAAGGCAGCTAGTCATCACCACCCACCGCCATCTCTTGGGCAACTCTTTTACCAACGAATAGTGGGATTGACCGTAACATTATAACGCCCCCACGGCTGAAAGGGCGAGCATGTTTGGCGCGACGGGGATGCGAACCCGCGACCCTCAGATTACGATTCGCACGCCTTAACACGCTTGGCCATGCCGGGCCATCTATTTAAGCTATGAAGTTGTTTAATCATATATCACAATCTATTACTAATTGCACTATTTTACTCAAACAGCAAATTAAATTTATTAATTAGTTAACTCATAAAAAGTTATACAAGCAGTATATCAATTGTTCAAAGCTAACACGAGTAATAATATATTTTTGTTTTAACTCACTTTCATTACCTACTTAAAAACTTGAAATACCTTCTCTAACTACAAATTTATCGCAATAACCCAAAACAACACCACTAGGAAAACATTCTGTGTTACCTAAATTGATACAACAATGGGAAGATGAATGATGGTAGCTGTCCATGGAAGTCTGCTGACGAGGCTAGAATACACTTAGGTTACTAGGAAACGCTCTGTATATACCAAGCTACTCAGAAAGTATATATTATGAAATAACTGCCTTAGTCTTTTCTTTTTTAACCAACAATGAAAAATAATCGAGCGAGAAGTTTTTACACAATCACACACTGAACTATCAACATCCTCATCTGACAAGGATCTGTTAAACAGTTTGAGTGGCTTGAAGAACTTGTAAGCTTTTGATGCTTTTACCCATGGAAATTTTAAAAGCGGATTGCACATAAAACAAATAAACACTGATATAACTCTTCCCGACAGGTGGCTTGTGCCCGAGGCGCAATACTACGTCATTCTCTGATCAACCACGGCAGTTTTCCAAATGACGCGTCGCCCAATTCCCCAGCTCTACTTTAAATGGTTAACACAGACGGAGGAGAGAGAGAGAGAGAGAAAAAAGAGAATCAATGATAATTGTTTTCTGGGAACGTTTCGCCCAGCGTGACATCGGTCTGTACTCATATTTGACACTGGTTTCTTATGAAAATTGGCCAGAGGAAACGAAATGGGGATCATTATCTACTCTCGGAAATAAAGTTTATACACATACAAATAAACGGAGTATGTGATTATAGGCAATGATGCTGTACTATGCTAATTTATATACTATACACACAATCATTCTAATTAAGAGTCTTTTTTCTTTTACTGTTCGGCGGTTTTAAATGATTGGTTGTATTTTACACAGATTTAACTCGAGTGTTACATAATATCGATTTACCCGCCATCTATTGTCAGAAACTGACGTTAGATAAATAATAGCTACACGGTGCCAAGTAAAGTACTTCGAATCTGACATTCGCGAATGCATTTACTGACGTTTCTCACGATCGATTCCTTTGTTTTAAATAATCGGCATTTCAAATATCAATAACAGGATAACCATTTTCAGTAATATTTTCATACAAGTATTAATCATAATAAAGATTTTTCAGTCTGTAACTCAAACTTTATACTGAATGAAAGTACAGTTCAAAAGCATATACCCCCCCCCCCCAGTGGCTCAGCGGAATGTCTGCGGACTTACAACGCTAAAAACCGGGTTTCGATACCCATGGTGGACAGAGCACAGATAGCCCATTGTGTAGCTTTGTGCTTAATTCAAAAACAACAACAAAAGCATATTTGCAAGCTAAGAAATGTTCTTTAGTAAAACGTTAGTTCGTTTTGAAATATCGTATAGATTTTCCTGATAAATTTTGAAAAAAAACACGAGTTGATTTCAGTTTTAAAGCGTCTCCAAATGGCTCAGCTGTTAATCTGCTTGCTTATAACCCTAAAAATCGAACTTCGATATTCGTGGTTGGTTGGGCAAAGATAACCTATTGTGTTGGTCTGTGCTTGACATCCAACGATCGAAGCAAAAAGTAAAAAAAATCATTGTTGTAAAAATATGGCTGATTTTTATACAGAAACCATAACATTATAAATTCAGGTATATAATATTATTATTTCATTTACGTCTTGACTACAGTTTATAGAAGGTATATAAAAATCAAAATCGCTACATTACAGATGATAAATCGTTCGCAAAGGGGCATACACATATCCAACTAAAATTGCACGTTCGAACTCCCATCGCGAGGTAGCAACTTCCTTGCACAATCTGAAATTCCAGAAATAATGACGTATTGCCAAACACGATGCCTAAGGAAGTATATGGGTGTTTATAACATGAAGGTTTTATATCTTACGATTCGTTTGCGCCAACCACTAACATGGCTTCACAATGTCCAACTGACATTTCTTAACATTTGTTTTTAAAACGAACTTATGCGAAATTTAAAGTTTTAGTTTCTAATATTAACAATACGCTGATTACGGGTTGTCACTTACTTGTAAATGCACGTAAATGTACAAGCTAAACGACAGGCTTTCACATAAACGTCTTCATATAGAAACAACATCTTATAAAATTTCAATTAACTCTTCCACTTACACGCAAAGATATTTGTATCTAATATCTAGGGGTACCTCTCTGTAAGTAATGGCTTAATACAACTTATCAAATGTTCAGCAACTTTGTTTTCCTTTATACATTCACCAAAAATTCATCGTTCTTCAAGCAACTCTTGTGATACAAATCGATATTATCGTTACAACTGATTCCTTTCATCTGTATGTATTGGCAGTAGTAGTACAATTACAGTCCCTAATATATGATTACTTGGTTTGTGTGGCAACATCTCTATATCCCCACCTTTCCCGTGAAAGAGCACATTAGTGAACTTAGGAGGTTATTTGCCCAATTATTAGTTAAAGCCTAACAGTTAATTTGCTGTGTAACTTGTGCATGTACAGAGCTGAAAATTTTATTCAGGTCGTTACACAACCTTATCACATAACACTAAAATGTATAAATGATTGTTCATTTTCTTACTATTTTCTAAATTTACTTCTGTTTTGTTTCATATGTGCAAGTCATTGTCATTAACTCATTTTCAGAGTTTGCTGATTATGAGGTAAGTGTACTGCAAAACGTTAAACTCATATAAATTGATAATGAAGGGAGTATCATTGGTTATCAGATACTGAATTATTATATCTTATTTTATTATGTTTTTATTAATTACTTATATATAAAAACTAAAAAATATTTTAAATGGTATAAAATTGTAAAACGTTTTTTACAAACTAGGTTTGATCTTCCATCATCACTTAATCCCACACTTCAATAAAACACAGTTCTGTGACTTTTTCTTTAGCCAAAAGTCACTGTAATTTAACTTCCAGTTGTATAGCATGTAAACTTGTTACATCTGTAAATACATGTAGATTTTTTTTCATTTCTAACCTTGAAAAGAGAACACTGACTACAAAGAATCATATAAATCTGTTATGATAACTGAACCCTAACACTTTACACTTCCTTCACACTTGTATGTTATTAATGTGAATAGTTGTTACAAAGACATCTCAAGGCTTCTGTCAAATGCCTAAAATAACAAACAATTCTCGTACCATTTTAGTATAAACCTTTTCCAAATACTTTACAACTTCAGAGGAGTATTTTGATAATTTTCAGAAACAATACAAGTCTGATCAGCCATAAACGTAGAAATCAACACTTAGTAAGTATTTGTGTTTGTAGCTTCAGAATGTTTCATTTAAACAATGAGGTGGACTTCATTTCCTATATTAGTATAATCAGTCATTTTTTTCACTAACAATGCTTTTGTAACCCACAAAAATGTATATTTTTGCTACACAGGATTTATCACATTCAAGACATATATATGCTATACATACTACTGTAGAGCTTTGTTGCCTCAACTATATGCTGTAGTTGACATGGTCCACATCTATATAATTGATTCAGAGAATTTCTTACCATTTGATAATGTAACACCAGAAAACTGTTACAGACTTAATAATTAACATAAAATTGGGTAGCTGAGAAAAAATACCCTCCAACCAAAACCACTACTGTAACATAGCCTGACAAACCTCTTGGTAGCTTTAATACAGAATTTGAAGTTGATGAATATTTATAAGCAAAATGTTCATAGGCTTTGGACTATCTTCTGTGTCCACCACAGAGATTATAACATTGCAAGTCCATAAATTTATAGCTGCCTTACTAGGGACTAACATTTATAAATAAAATTAAGAATATAACAAAAAATAATAATAATAATAATATACTTTGTCAAGTAAGTTTATATTATATTAATCATTTTAAACATCATGGAAGAGATATTTGGATATTTGATTTTTAATTCTGATTACTAATTATCAGATAGAAATAAAATGTTTTAAGAAGCACAAAACAAAATATACAACTTACATTTCAAATAAGTAAGAAAAATTTATCCTTTCTATATGTTCTAGTTAAAGACAATGGAGAACTGATTACAGATATTTATTATAAACTTTCCAGTTCACACATATAATTAGATTTTGTTCTAGCCCGCACTGTAAACACTGTTAAGTTAAATATACAAGAATGTTTATCTCCAATAACTTATATTTTAGTTATAAAGTCAGAGAAGCAAGATATATTTATACATAAATTTTTCTGCATTTTCAAATGCATAGGGTATTTTACTTTGTTGGCAACAAAACTATTAGTTTTATACATAGCTTGTCAAAATTTAGCTCTTATCCATTTTACACTTGTATATATATATATTAGTGTGTCCCAAATGAACCCCAAATTTGGGCATGCTAAAAACCCATAATTTCTCCCTCTATGATGATTAGAAGTGAATGAAATATTTCATAAAATATTATTGATTTTTTGTTATAAACAAGGTAACTACTATTTTTAACTTTATTTTTGGCTATATATGCCACCTAAAATATAAAGATGGACAATCCAAACGTAGATATTCAAATAGAAAGAAATGTTCTTCCTAGACCACCCTATAGCCTAGTTACCACAAAATATATTACTGATTCTAGGTTATGTCATTAGGAGATATTTGGGGGTAAATTGTAATGTTCAAAATCTGAAGTACAAGTCAATCAAGGAGAAAGTTTTCTGTCCACAAGCACCCAGTTCAAGTGGCCTGATCTGTCAAGGCAAAAATGGTCATTGTGAATAAGCCATAGCCTTGTAAAGGAAATAATAGTTATGTGGGAGTTGACAGGCTTTGAAACAGGTTTTATTGTGTCTGGAAAAATAATCAGAAACAAACTAGAAAATCCTTTAAAGAGTATACGGATCTTAAAAAAAAGTAAGATACTGTACTGGAAAAGTGAGACATTTTCTCAAAAAACTCTCACATTTCTGGACAAAGCAGACAAATTATTTGATACTGGCACCAAAGATATAATTCAAATAATAAAAAAATGACAGGTTCAGATCCAGTGAAGATAAGTAAGAAGTCATTCTTCTTTTACAATATTATACTGCAGAGAGAGAAAAAGAAATGATGCTGGAATGTGACAACAAATTTGAGGAAAAGATCAAAAACAGTAAAAAAAGAAGAGGAGGAAAGAATGAAACAGGAAAAAGCAGCAAGTTTAATTTTGAAAATTAGAAACAGGAGACCAAGTGAACACCAGACACCACATGATGAAAATAAAAGTACTGGTGAAAGTAACAGTTCCAGTGAAGAATATCATCCTCCTAAAAAAAAAAACAAGGAAAAATCTAGTAATAATAATAAAATCATTTTGGAGACCTCTATCAATCAGCTCATGAAACGTCATCCCGATTACCAATAAGACTGGAATCTGGGTGTGGCCTACCTTTGAACTCATAGGTACTATCTTGGAACCCAGTGAAGTTGACATAAATAATGTCAGTCTTTCTCGATCAAATGTTGAAACAAAACAATGGAAAATTACAAAATATGGAAATATGAAGCTGCAGGCATTGGAGAAGACATGTTAAGTCAAATTCAGGGCATTAATATTGTCCTTCACTTTGACACAAAGTTAGTGAGATAATTGGAGGAGAAGAGAAAAATTATGGTTGGTGTTGAGAGGCTGGAAGTTAGTTCCAATACTCCATTCACAGAACCAATTGATTTCTTTCTTGGAATCATCGAAATACCTTCTTCAAAAAGTCATGAGCAGGCAGTCAGCCTTTACAACCTTCTTGAATATTATGATATCACAGGTCAGATTATGGCAGTTTGTTGCAACACCACTTCATCCAACAAAGGTCAGTACAATGAAGTGATTTACATCCTGATAAGAATTTTGGAAAAACCTTTATTGTGGTTCATGTGCCATCACAACGATTATGTGGTAGACACTTTACATGTGATGGAAGCTTAAAGACTAAAGACCCAAGGAAAAAAAATGTACCAAGTTTTGAAACAAGTTTGGCCTGAAATATATTGTGATGTAAATAAGATGGAATATCTTATCAAGTTTCCTTGGTACTTGATTCAAACTGGTTCTCAGATGTTTGAGCTAGTACAGAAAAGTCTAAGATTTTGTAACCATGCACTCAGAGTAGACACATTTCAAAGAGGATATCACAAGTATCTTTGCCAAATTGCAATATGTTTCTTGGGAGAAGATGTGCCCGATTTTAAATTTCAGCAGTCTGGAGCTTGTCATGAAGCTAGATTTATGACAGATGTCATCTATATGATTGTAAGTTCTGTGAGACAGAACTTCAACAACTGCTTTTCATCACACGATAAGGAATGGCTTACAAATGCTGTTGTACTTATTTCATGCTGCCATGTCTTGTGGTACCTTAAAAGTTGAGTATCAGTTTAAGTTACAGCTCAAGATCTCCAGACTTTTAAAATTTGCTACAATCTCAGACATAACCTAATGTTTGGTGATGTGGCAGTGGAAATGCTTGAAAGTTTAAGGTGGCACACGTGGTACCCGACTCCTCAGCTGGTTGTCCTTTCTCAGAGTAACAAAGACCTTCCATCTGAAGATAGATTAGCTATCTTGCAATCCTTTCTTCAGTATAATATTCCTGATAAATTTTCTCAGAAGAAACATGACCCTAAAATATTCAAATAGAATCAAGTATTAAACTGTCTGATGTGAGTCTTATCTTCCTTTTCATTATTTTGGAATTTATAGGAGTCAACTAGAAATTTGGGAAGCCAGAGATAAATCAATATTTGAATATTAGAATTGTGAAACTTACAAAAAATTATGCACAGAAATTAAAGAGCTTAAAGTGACAAATGATTCTGCCGATAAATTTACTAAGCTAATTCAGGATTATATAATGACAACCGCTAATGAGGAAAAAAGGAAGATGTTTCCATGTGGTTCACTGTCAAAGGCAACTTTTTAACATAAAAAATCTTGACATAAATAAAAAAAAGATTATATTTTTATTCAAAATTATATTTTTGTTATTTTTTTATAATGTACAATATTTTCTGAGTTAAAAAATCAATAAATATTTTAAACATTTAAATTATATTTGTCTTATAGATAATTAAAATTGTTAAATTGCTTTTTTCCTTCAATTTTTTTGCATTATGCAACATATTCAATATTTCTGAAAATACTTCTTTCTGTTCTAAAAGTCCTAAAAACAAAAATTTGTCAATAGTCCTTTATTCCAGAGTAGAAATATTCACACGAATAACTGTTTGTGAACAGAATTCATTTCATTGTGAAATGCAGTGTTCTAATGTATTAATCCACAATGATCAGTTGATTTCATCCATATATACAAAGATAAAAAAACAAAAAACTCTTAACTTTGCCTTTGCAACTGCTGAAATAAATGACTGTGCTTGCTAATTTCAGTTGTCGTATTCTCCAGGCTCATCACTGACTTAAATTAAATATAGTAAGTTGAGATGTTGCCATAACCTTCCAAAATATATTATATAGAATAGTAGTATATGAGCTACGTCAGTTTTATAGGCTTCAATCAACATAACACAGTTTTAAAACATATATTATCCAAAAATAGCTTATTAATGTCAAAGAGTTGGAAAGGTTACATACTTCTTATGTTTTATCTTCTACTTAAAAGATGGTGTTAAGACATATAAGTTTAATTATTACTATCTCTATCATACGTCTTAACATCATATCTATGGAAGTTATTTGGATATGTAAAAACTACAATTAAATGGAATTTGAACCCTGTATATACCTTAGACAAAAGCTTTAACCATAATGGGTACTGCATAAATTTTAGTTTCCATTTCACTGAGCACTGGGGATAAAGTTTGACTGGATGTTTGAGTATGGCAGTCAGTTTTGTAGAGTTCAGGATCTACCTTTTTTTTTTTTTGGTTTTAGATATTTTAATTTAAGGAATTTTTAAGAGTAACTATAGTATCCTATGAATATAGTAACATTTTGGAAGGAGCACAATATAGATAAGGAAGGGTTAAAACTTGTGACCACTCATCAAACCAAAGTTCTCACTTTGTTTATTATGAAAAATGGAGATAAGCAAGCTTTCTTGAGCCATTCAATCAGTTTTTTAAAGGTTTACTACACCACTTAAAAATCTTCTAAGATTCAAATTATGAAAAATTTGAGTTATTTTTATAGATTGACTGTTCTGGTCTTAGTTATGAAGACTAAAACACTTCACTTTAAAAGTGGAATTTAGTAGCCATAAATTTACAGTACAAAGGTGCCAGTAAATGTGGTTTTAACCTACATGATACAAGTCTGAATAAGACCAAAATCCATAAAATTGAAACAGAAAATGTGAACACACAAAAACTCACTTGTAGTGTACCCAAACTGGTCTTCTTTCTCTGGATCTTCCTGTCTTTCTTTAGAGGTCAGCTTCACATTTCCAGCACTGGCTCTTTCAATCTGAATAAGTTATTATACTAAATATCAGCACAGCTTAACTTCATTGATTTTCCTCTGAAACTATTTTATCATGACAGTAATAAGTAGTTCAGTTACTTCTTCTCGACAGGTGATGAAAAATGTTCTATAATAATAAAAATTAGTCATTGTAACTGCTATTTGTAGTCATTGTAACTGCTATTTGTAGGCATGCTTTTTATACTGGAAGACTTACTGTAGGTTAAACTTGTATGTACATACCCCATACACAATTACCATAACATTATTTTTATAATCTTAAGAGGTTTGGGTTTGCCAGTAATTACCTCTACTCCCTGTTTGGTGAAAACTCTACCCTGTAAGTCTCGTTCATCTTCTTCATCTTCAGAAGACAGATACTCTTCATCTTCATCATCTGGTGGTGATGTAGTAGGGGGAAGGGGTGGAGGACCACTAGGAAGAGAAGAAACTCCAGCTGCAAGGTTTTCTAACTGTGCTTGAAGTATCTGTCTTTCTTCATCCTCCAGGCCATACTGAATGACTTCAGGAGAAGGAGTACGAGCCATTCCCCAGTCATCACGGGGAGGCACCTATATCAATATAACATGGTCTACAAATTTGATAATAAACTACACTTTTCTGAATATAAATTTGGAGTTTTTTCTTTCTCTGACTGAAAAAAAAACAACAACACACATGCCAAAAGCTTAGAAGTAGAGCACTGAAAAACTGAACTTGATCTTAAGTGCTTTTTAACATTACAGTAAGTCATGCTACCTCCACAGAGTTGGGCAATATAAAAAGAAGAAAAGAATACTAGTCATCCTACACAAAGATGGAAGCCAAAAATTAAGATAATTCAGCTAAAATCAACAAAGGTTTTGATGAGAGACTGCTTTTATCTGGTTCCTGAGCTAATCAATGTGCTCTTATGCTGATTAGAACTCAATCCACAAATTAAGTATTTCTGGGTTTGAAAGAAGAATGAAAAGTGTTCCAGAAAATCCATATGCAAAGCAAGATCCTTAATCTACTTAAAACGAATGTCAAGAGTCATCCAACAACAACAGAAAATCAAAGGTTGAGGAATTACAACATAAACCACACTTTATGATCTATTATACTGATCAATGCAGTTTAGCAACTTTCCAGGTAAGGTGGGAGCTGATTGTTGAACAGGTAATCTCTTGATCTAACTTCTGTAGTTACAGCAGTGCATATTCATATGTGCTAATATGTTGGTTACTTTCTTTCCTTAAATTTACTATTGACCTTATATGCAGTTCTGTATTCCACTTTTCTCTCTATTGGGAAAATTGATTTAATCAAGAGGTCATTTTTTCAACTGTATGAGCCTACTATTTTCAAAATTTCAATCAAAGCAACTTGCTGTGATGGTGAAAACAGAGCAATCTTCATAGTACCCTGATATCAGTGAATGATGGATAGTACATCTCCGATACTGTTGCATTAGACATCATATGATCTCTTACATTTTAAACACTACTAACTACAACTTCTTCTGGACAGAAGAGATAAGCACTAACAGCCAGAACTTTCAATCTAAACACACAAAGGTTTGTGAGGTTCAGAAGTCTATCACCTTACAAACATCTGGCTAGTTCTACCACAAATGTTGGTTATGATCTTACATCATAAGTTACATGTTCTTAAAAGGACTCATAAAGAAGGATGTAAAATACAGACAATACATTTTTCCTTTTACCCAAAATATTTATGTAGTCTTGTATATTTTCCAGAACAAATTATCATAATTAATTTTGTAACTTAAAGATCATTGTGATATAACAGCTAAAGTTCCACCATACTTTGATAGTTTATTTGTGAGGTTTTTAGCCTCATTTATATCTACATCAATACTGTATAATTATAATTTCTGGTTGAAGAATTTGAAATCTAAGACAGGTAACTAATTAGTTCTCAGTAAAGTCAAGCAAATAAATATTACATCAAATACACCAGGACATTACTTAAGAAGAAGCTAGCCATTACATGAACAAGTCAAAAGAAAGTACACTTTGCACAAGTAACACTCCAGCCACAAATATTGATAACCAAATAAGTAGAAAAGCACTGCACTTGACATAATTCAGTTTCACAGTTCAGCATTTTACATAAATGGGAATAAATGATAAAAGCTAATTTGTTCACTTTAAAATGCATAACAGTGTTTTACCATCCAATAAGACAACATTTTGTCAAATCTCACAAATGCAATTTTTTTTAATAAAGCAGGCCTTACCTTTCAAAGAATTTTATGCACTTAGAAAAACAACATAAATATTAATGTTTCCCCCTACTTCAAGATTCTTAACTTAATTTCTTAATTACTTGTTCTTTATGATATATCAAGATTTATTGGCAGCATGATATGGCATAAAAAATGCTGTCATTTAATGTAAACTTCTTGAATTCTTATCAAACAATGATACCCAAACATGAACTATAAAGGTGTTGATTATTTCTTGTAATCAAAAACATAAAACTGTCTGAAACTAAACATCAATCTTGATGTTGCTTGGAACATCTACTGAATTGATTATTTCTATTACAAATACTACTCATATTTATACTGGATACATTATATACAATTTGCTAGTTTGTTAAATTTCACACAAAGATATTCAAGAACCATCTGGATAGTTATCGCTAATGTTGAAGTGATAGACACGATGGAAAGCAGGTAACTAGTTAAAAGTACTCATAGATAACTCTTCTCAAATTGAATAGTGGGATTTGACAGTCACTCTTTTAAGACAGTTACATCTCCAAAGTATGGAGTATGCATACTTTTTAAATTTTGCAGTAAAATGACATGAACTACCAGACATCAGTTCCACAAATGAACATACTAACCACTGGGCAATGCTCAGTATAATTAAACACAGAAAAAAAAATCTGTATAGATTATTTGTCATATGCATAGCCTCTATGCAGTAGGAAGTTATTTAATTGTTCTAAATTTCTTAGACAAAAAAGATATTTTAAACTTTTTTATTCTGCATAATAATAATAATGATAGCTACCAAAATTAGCACTGCAGCAAGCTATAAATAAGTACACAGAATAACTTTTTCATAGCTGACTGTTTGTTTTTGAATTTCATGCAAAGCTACTCAAGGACCATCTGCACTAGCCATCCCTAATTTAGCGTGTAAGACTAGAGGAAAGGCAGCAAGTCATCACCACCCACTGCCAACTCTTGGGCTACTCTTTTACCAACGAATAGTGGGATTGACCATCATGTTATAATGCCCCCACAGCTGAAAGGGCAAGCATGTTTAGTGCGACTGGGATTTGAACCTGCAACCCTCAGATTATGAGTCAAATGCCTTAACCCACCTGGCCATGCTGGGCCCATAGCTGACTGAGTCTTCAAAATGATTTTACTTGCTATAATTCATTTTACATCATTAAGAGAAATCCTACCAGATACAAAATAATAAAACGAACAAGTTTAGTGTGATAATTACCTTCATTAATTCTTGTAACGATACTTGAGACTCTCGTCTTTCTTCTTGGGAAATTATAGCTTCCTCCTGAGAAGTTAGAGAAGGTGCTGAAATTGTCTGGCCTTCATTATCTGCTTCAGATCTCATGTTAAATGAAGAATCTCTGGGCTGAAAATTTGTCAAATATACATATTAAGAAAGGTTAATAATTCTGGATGCTTATCTTATTATACAAGGTGCCTCAAAAAAAGACTTTCATTCCTATAATGGCCAATCACATGTATCTTTCCATATTTACACAGCACAGTGTTTCTACAGCAGCACTCTTCTACTTTCTTCAAACCATTTTAAGTATAAAAAGTAAACTCTATTAAATTTATATTATTTTAACTTAAGGGAAAACTCACCAGAGGGAGCAAACTTTGCACCACAAACTTAACAGGATCTCTGGCATTTTTAATGACATCTACAGCCTGGTCATGTGTAGAATCCCTCAAGTCTATACCATCTACCTAATGAGAAAAAGGAATAATTAAAGGAAACTTCTCAACAATTCCCTTGAAATTGTATTAATTGCACTATATTAGTGTGAAAATAAGAAAAAATGGTATAAAAGATAATGAGCTTTACTTGGATATTATGTTTCTAAATGACTATATATATCATATAAATATTCCAAAGTCCCAATAGTTTGTGTGTGCAAACTCTCAAGTTTTCCAATCAGAATATATCCCTACTAAAAATAGACCTCTTCCCCAGTTACACAGCAGTTAGTCTGCTGACTTACAACAATAGAAATTGGGTTCCGATATCTTTGACGGGCAGAGCACAGATAGCCCATTGTGTAGCTTTGTGCTTATTTACAAACAAATTAAAAAGATAACTTTATAAATTTAATAAATTCTATTTCATACTTGGACCTTAATTTTTGGTTGGTCTCATTGTGTGAATGTATAACAGAATTGCAGAACATCCAGAATATAAAATAAACAAAATATTTTGATCCTTATAAATTAATTTCTAACTCCTATCTAAGTGTTAATACGTACAACCAAGTTATTACCTTAATCTGTTCTTAAATCTTTCTTAGGCTGAATATTTTTCTATTGCGAGTAAACTCAAAGAATGCCAAAAAATGTTACAACTAGAAAAACTACTTCCCTTGACTCAAGGAAAGCAGGCACCTTTCCATACCTGTCCACACTAAATGTGTTTAAGGCAATGTTCTTTAATCTGTGATGATGAGAAAACCCACTTGTAAAGAAAAATGTATATATAAAAACGACTATGAACCTGACGATGACTGCAGAAGATTGAAACGTTGTTTGCTCCTATACATATATATTGTTCTTTAATTATCTTCAAGTTTTTAAAAAAAGGAAGAAAAATAAAACAAAAACAGTTTATCTAGCTATTTTAGATTTAACAAAATATATACCAGGGGAGTAAACTACATTACAAGGTAGCATACCGCAATAATCCTGAATTATACTTCTAAACAAAACAAGGTAATAAAGTCTGATACTGTGATAATATCTAATAATATGATTGTTTAAATGAGAAGTTTAATAAAGTTGAGGTACCCAAAATATGAAATTATATTCTTGGAATTTAAGCCCCAGGTCTTCAAATTTCTGAGTTCAGTTTCTTTAAAGTACGATTCTTATAATTACCTCCAATATTCGATCTCCTCGTCTTAAGGTACCATTTCTACCAGCTGGGCTGTCTGGAAGCACATTTTTAATGAATATACCAGTAATAGTGTTTCCAGGAGACAAATGAAACATCTCCACTTTTCCCCCAACAATACTGATCCCTAATCCTCGACCTGACTCTCTCCTCAGGTTCACTGTTCTTTCTGGTCCCCACTGATGTGAGATAACATTTGTGGGACTTACAGTTCCTGAAGATCCTACTGGTGATGGAGGAATTGGACTTGATACAGTTGAAGGTTCTGGTGTTTCTGGAGTTCTGTATTTTTCTTCTGATGAGACTGGACTTGGCATCCCATCTGTGTTTATGCAAAATATCTTTATCATTGTATATTTGTCATTTATTTTTGCGACACATAAAAAATGTATTAAAGATTTACAAAATAATATTTGATAATATCATAGGGTTAGGTAATCCAGTGTTTCATGATAATGAATATAACAGCAGTTTAGATAAATGAGTTTTGGTGCTAAAGAATATTTTAAAATGCTATTTTCACTTATGTCTGTTTTGAACTTTTTAATGGTGTAATTGTGAGATGCGCTTGCGTGCGTGTGAAAGGATAAGCAGACACTCAAGCATGATTTTGACCACAAATATTATATCTTACTTTGCAAGTTTCATTATCAGAAAGAAAGAACTCAACAAAGTTATTTTACATAAAACTTTAATTTTTACTTTGTATTATGATAAAATATTAAAAAATTTTTCTATTTAATATGAAATATATATTTTTTTCCTAAGGTTTAAAGTGCATTAATAACTGAAACAAAATGAATAAACACAATTTGAATAAACAGTTTACCAATCACTACAGAAGATGTGGGAGACTTTTTCAATGTGATTTTAGAAGGCACTTGATGCTTTGTAGAAAGGCTTTTGGCTTTAAAAAATGCCATTCGTTCTTCAAAGGAAGGTGACACTGTCTCAATAATGGAATTGGACTCCATCATGAGATACTCCTGTGATTCCAATGAAGGGTCACTTTCTGCTGATGCTGGAGGTTTAACAGTCACTTCTTCCTGCTCTGTCGGTTCACCAGAAGTGGATGATGGTGTTGGAGTCGGGGTGCTAGGTGGTGTTCGTGAAAGAATCGATTCAAATGATGTAAAGTATTTGCTTTCCTCAAGTGATGTCTCTGAATCCTGGAATGTTTCTGGAGTTAAATCATCATCATGAACAGGCCTTGACTGGACCAGTCCTGCTGAACTATCTCATTCAGGTAGGCAAATAAATAAAGAGGCAAACAATAAAATTATTATTTTTAAGAATGAAAATTAAAAACTCTAATTAGTTACTATGAGAGTTTTTGTCTTAACTTGACAGGTATATCAGTTGTTTAATACCATTGTATTACTCAATACTCTAACCATATTAGCAGAAATATAATTTTAAATAAAAAACATTATATACCAATCACTTTTGGCTTTGAAAATATTTTTTTTCCATATCAAGTATTACATAAAGATTTAAGGCTCACTATATTTGTAACTGAAATCTATATATGTTGAAATATGAACAGGAACAATAATTATCTTTTAATCCAATCAACAGTTTATTACAATACTGAATTACAGCAGTAATCATTACCTTTACATCCAATCAACAGTTTATTACAATACTGAATTACAACAATAACAATAATCATTTTATCCAATCAATACAGATTATTACAATACTGAATTACAACAGATATTTATTGTGCATCTCTGTCACACATCAGATGACAAAATTACCACAGGTGGATGAAATAGGGGGCGCAGTTCCCAATTTTGACCCGGTAATGAAGTGTGCCTTTTGAATGTGAAATAAAAAGACTTGTATATAACTATCATGGAAGGTCGTTGTTTCAGTTTTGAATTCAGTTATCATGGTTAACAACAGCAAATATACACCCCCCTCCAATTTAGACACGTTCTGCTGCCAATGAAAATTATCCTAATGAAAAGATATAACCTGAAG
Organism: Tachypleus tridentatus; assembly: GCF_004210375.1. Classification (NCBI taxonomy): domain Eukaryota; kingdom Metazoa; phylum Arthropoda; class Merostomata; order Xiphosura; family Limulidae; genus Tachypleus; species Tachypleus tridentatus. Next base: position 65,149,240 of record NC_134828.1, on the reverse strand, counting down.
CTATAAAAACTCATTAAATTAAGGCTTTTTTAACACGTTATAGTTAAATTATATGCTGCATTCACACGTGAGCGAAAACTGACATCCCTAACTTAAGTGTGCTAATTTAAGAGTCACGCTACATTTAAATTAAGATATATGTTAAAACAATAGCACTGTCAAGTGACAAATAGAATATTATAAGTTTCAGCTTAGTAATGACAAGTTTCATATTAAAATGTCACATTAAATGTGCATTTAATCCAATTGAACTGTCCCGATAGGCCTGAAAATGAACGTTAGCGTGAAAGTTCGGTAACCTATTTCATCAATAGTTAGAAATATTTGTACTTCTAGTACTTTGTTCCAACGTGCAATCACCACTACCTTTTCGTTTGTTTTCCTCTTTATCCGTATACATATACCCAGAGGTCCCTTTAGAATAATATATGGTTCTCTAAGGCCTTTTCCTTTTCGCGGCCAATACGAATATTGACCAATTGAAAGCTCTGTCACTATCTGGTATTTTCATCGTGAAAGTGCATCAATATCGTAATTTTAATCTGTTTTATTTTCACTAAAAAACAGAGGAAGGGAAGTAATCAGTAAATTCTAACCATCATGGTTACCAAAAATACAATATTAAACCAGTGTGGTTAAAGGTTAAACAATAGGCCTACAATTTATTGCGACAGTTGTTAAAATCGCAAAACAGTTGTGGTTATAAGATCGTTAGAAAACTCCTAAGGAACTAATTGAAGAAAATCTTCCAGATAATTAACATTTCCAAGTTTTCAAATCTTGCAAAGTCTTAACAAATACAGACCAGAAACTTCTTGAACAAAGGTTTCACCAATATTTGTTGAAAGTAATAAAACGTATTTGAAGTGTACAATACCTGTAGATAGTATTTTCATATTGGAAAGTAAAACACGTCTAATAAACGTGAACTAATACATCAATAAGCAGCAAAGCAGTAAATGATCACATTCGAAACAAGAAAGAACTCACGTGAAAGTTGAAATATGTTAATGAAAAACACATCTTGGTGGAAGTTACCACAAAAACCTAACTTACTTTTATACAGGTTTCTTAGAAGACAGCAATTCGAAAAACATTATACAACCATACACCAAGAAACTGTAGGGTTCGTACTTCCAACCATAGCTCATGCTGTGTGATCTATTAATCACGTCCAGCACCTACAATAAGTATTTCCTATACTTTCTGATGTTCGTCTCGCTAATCCTGTTAGCAGCTGAAAATTCTAGATCTAGTGCAACACTAGAAAGGTTTCACATTACCTGGACATTGGAGCTGGTATGTCGCATTATCAACCTTACAAATTCACCTACATTTATAAAGGCATCCAATACATAGAACACGGAGTTAAACGCAAACAAATTCTATGTCAGAATAACAGGCAGAACGTAAGCAGACAGTTTAACTATGCATTGTCTCATCTGAACGAATCAATTCATAAAGGCCAACAAAACTGTCACATCAGTACGAAAGACAAAACTTCAAATTGGAAGATTCATTAGAAGTCTGATTAATTACAATCCTATCTTTTCCTTTCATGAAATCCCCTAGCGGAACGGCAGTAAGTTTACGAACTTACAACGCTAAATGCAGGAGTTCGATTCACCGCAGTGAACACAGCATATGGCAAAAACTAGATTTGATCTAAAATAAACAATAAACCTTTTATGAAATAATTAGAAGGCTCCTCTTACAGAAATGCTTTGTCTGTTCTTGAATATTAAATACAAGTGTGTGTGTTTTCTTACAGCAAAGCCCTATCGGACTATCTGTTGAGTACACCTAGGGGAATCGAAACCCTGATTTTAGCGTTGTAAATCTGTAGACTTACCATTACACCAGCGGGGGATATTAAATACGACTAAAGGCACTTGCTTGAAGTATCAATCAGAATGCCAACTTTTTAAAAATAATTGGCCACATATACCCGTTTATTTGGGTTTTTGTTTTTTTAATTTCGTGCAAAGCCGTCCCTAATTTAGCAGTGTAAGATTAGAGGGAAGGCAACTAGTCATCATCACCTACCGCCAACTCTTGGGCTACTATTTTACCAACGAATAGTGGGATTGACCTTTAAATATAACATCCCCACAGCTGAAAGACCGTACACGTTTAGTGTGACGGGGATCCAAACCTGCGACCCTCAGATTACGAGTCAAGCGCCCTAACCATTTGGCCATACATGGTCTCATACACCCCAGCAAGAACACTCAGAAACATACGCTTAATCATATTACTGAAGTACGTCCGAATAATAAACAAATCATACTGACAAAAGTTTTATTAAAAACCCATGAATCCGTATATAAAAGGCAATCGACGTTTGGCTATGTGGAAAATTAAATGGCAGTTCTACCTAGAACGTCTCCATAAGTGAATATAGTTGTGTACTACCTTATAAATCCAGCTATGATGTGTATGTCTCCAATACTGTTGTGTTCCATTCATGCTTAATATCTTGCTATAGAGAAGAAAAAAAACAATCGAAAAAGATTTCGCTCAATTACTTACCATTTTAAAATCACGATTGTTTGTTTTTCTTAGTGTATTAACTAATACATACAACTTTACAGTTAGAAAATACACATCCAGAAACAATAATTAGAAAATGCTGATGAATTGTATTCTGTCCAATTATGGGCCAGGGGAGGAGTGTGTTTAGCGTGCCGAAATAAGAACCCTAGAACACAAGGTTCACATCCCGTTACCGAAACATCGTGTTACATTTTAGGTCGTATGTACATTATAAGAATGACAGTCAAATACAACTATCTGATTACAGTAGAACAATAACTAAGTGGATTCGAGTTTTTAAGTTTATAATAAAAAATAAACTTTTATATAATCTATGTAGAACTCACAATTTTACATACTTGAGTTATATAGCAATTATAAATTATATTAAATTTCTGGGGTCATGCCCCCAGAACCCCTTAGACTGCGCCAAGCAACTCACTTTGTAACTCCTTCTTACTCCACTGCATTATATGGTTATTCGGATTAGAATAATATCAAATCAGCATTGCTATTTAAACAAATAGAATTAAAACCGCTGTGACCTATGAGCTAGCAGGATATTGATAAATAACTCGTAACATGCATACATATATATAATCAATCTTCAAAATACAATAACTGTATTATGCGTTTATTTGGGAGTTAGCATTAAAAGCATCAACCTTCAAACATGATAAGATTACATATTTTATTATTCTTAATGTCATAAAAGTAATAGCACATTGTTTTCTACGACAATAAAGAACATTTGTGTTACTTGAAATTTCCTTTCAAACAAGTTAAATTATCGTTATTTTAAACATATAGATTATCAACTTTAACAGCCACACCTGACTTACCTTGTTGATGACGTGACCTGTGTAGGTGACTCCTCGTGATGTTGTAACGTCATGAGCACTGTTTGTCTGTGGACTGCAGCGTCTGTTGCGGGAATGTAACATAGTCTATAAACAAAATACAAAAAAATAGAAGACATTTTTAGAAGTGGACGACAAAACATCGTATAATCTCATGAAAAATAAAGTTGCAAAAATGGTTTCCGCACGAAAAAGCTCCATATCTTTCCAATTTATTTTTGCTCACATTTTACTACTTTCACAATCATTGTACCTACTCACCCACCTACCTTATTTTTGTATCTATTTCTCTTTTTTACGTACTTGCCTTGAAGTATATACAAGTTCGTCCATCTGTTTTTAGAGTACACTAATTTCGAAGTTAAAGTATTGTAAATAAGATACTTCAACCCATCTTTGGAAACGTTTAAATATTAAAACGTCTACACTGCTCAGAAATAGAAAACTTCAATATTTTAACGAGTAGTTCATTTGTCTATCATTAACAACTACCACTACTAAAAACCCCACCAAATTATATGGTGAATGTGAAATCAGGCTCTCACAAGTTAGGAAAGCTAACCCAACAGGATGATGGTGTGGGCCGACGCATTAACAATTACCACTATTAAATTTCTATGGTGAATGTGAAATCAGGCTCTCACCAGGGGATGGCGGTGTGTGTCTTTTCTCAATAAAGTTTGGACCTTTACTTGTATACAAATAATGTAAATGGTTTGCCTTCGCCTCAGTTAAACATTTAAAACGAACGTATCAAAATTTTAAGCGAACAAAACTCAAGCAGTTTATCTCGTAGTGACAAGCTGCCGAACTGTAAACGTCTTTTTACAATACTGTAAGGGTTCAACCCTCTACTCTATCATGCTTCTCCTTCTAAAGAAATGTAAACCTGGCGGGTAGCAAGAACACGACCAAGCCAACAAAGTTAAAGTTTATTTAGTAACTCTTAACTACTGGTAAAAAAGTTGTTTCTTAAAGTGTAGCTAGTGCCAATAATATGCAGTTTGTTTTGTTTTGAATTTAGCGCAAAGCTACTCGAGGGCTATCTGTGCTAGCCGTCCATAATTTAGCAGTGAAAGATTAGAGAGGAGGCAGCTAGTCATCACCACCAACCGCCAACTCTTGGGCTACTCTTTTACCAACGAATAGTGGGATTGACCGTCACGTTATAACGCCCCCACGGCTGAAAGGGCGAACATCTTGGTGTGACGGGGATTCGAACCCACGACCCTCAGATTACGAGTCGAGTATCTTAACCACCTGGCCATGCCGGGCCATAATATACAGCGAAACTAAATTTACCAATACCGTTTGTGGTAGAGAAACAACATTTAACACTGTTGCACTGTAGCAGTCTCTCTCAGCGCATCTTGTGTGACAAAGTTTGTTTCACTTAACGTGCTGTCGAAACCAGTACTCTCTGAAGTGGGCTTAAATATATCCATGAAAACACATGTACGGGTTAAAAGAATATATAATTTTCTGATGTTTTAATAATTAACTATGCTGTAAAATACTCGTATACAGTTACGTAGAAAGATCTTTTATTTATTTATTTATTTATTTACTGGCATTAATACAACACTTGCGGTGGAAACACAAACAATTGAAAAAAAGGCAAAATACAACGGTTTTTATAACGATACGTGTTGTAAAAATACCTGTACACAGTTATGTACACAATGTTTGTTGTTTATTTAACGAGATGCTTTATAAAAAATATTGTACACGGTTAAATATACAGAATCTATGTTACTGTGATGCGATGTAAGTGTTCTGTTTGGAGTTTATAATATGGAAATAGAATACATAAATACAGGTAGATTATACATTTGTGTGCCACCAGCACTAAACAAGAATTCAGTGCTAATTCCACAGATGTCTATGTACTTGTTAAAACAACTGACAACAAATATGTGAGCACTTATTAACACGTAATGCATACCTCGGGGAGCGGCAAAAGTTCCTGATATATTGTTTATGCACTTGTTAAAACTGACAAGGGTTAGACGCTGATTTCATCAAATATGTGAGTACTTATTAACACGTAATGCATACCTCGGGGAGTGGCAAAAGTTCCTGATATACTGTTTATGCACTTGTTAAAACTGACAAGGGTTAGACGCTGATTTCATCAAATATGTGAGTACTTATTAACACGTAATACATACCTCGGGGAGTGGCAAAAGTTCCTGATATACTCTTTATGCACTTGTTAAAACTGACAAGGGTTAGACGCTGATTTTATCAAATATGTGAGTACTTATTAACACGTAATGCATACCTCGGGGAGTGGCAAAAGTTCCTGATATACTGTTTATGCACTTGTTAAAACTGACAAGGGTTAGACGCTGATTTCATCAAATATGTGAGTACTTATTAACACGTAATGCATACCTCGGGGAGTGGCAAAAGTTCCTGATATACTGTTTATGCACTTGTTAAAACTGACAAGGGTTAGACGCTGATTTCATCAAATATGTGAGCACTTATTAACACGTAATACATACCTCGGGAGTGGCAAAAGTTCCTGATATTCACTGATATACTGTTTATGCACTTGTTAAAACTGACAAGGGTTAGACGCTGATTTCATCAAATATGTGAGTACTTATTAACACGTAATGCATACCTCGGGGAGTGGCAAAAGTTCCTGATATACTCTTTATGCACTTGTTAAAACTGACAAGAGTTAGACGCTGATTTCATCAAATATGTGAGTACTTATTAACACGTAATGCATACCTCGGGGAGTGGCAAAAGTTCCTGATATACTATTTATGCACTTGTTAAAACTGACAAGGGTTAGACGCTGATTTCATCAAATATGTGAGTACTTATTAACACGTAATGCATACCTCGGGGAGTGGCAAAAGTTCCTGATATACTGTTTATGCACTTGTTAAAACTGACAAGGGTTAGACGCTGATTTCATCAAATATGTGAGCACTTATTAACACGTAATACATACCTCGGAGAGTGGCAAAAGTTCCTGATATACTGTTTATGCACTTGTTAAAACTGACAAGGGTTAGACGCTGATTTCATCAAATATGTAAGTACTTATTAACACGTAATGCATACCTCAGGGATGGTAAAAGTTCCTGATATATTGCCAATATCTCCTGAGCGTTAACTGAGGAATTTGAACTCTGAAATAGGGCATTCAGTACTAAAATAGAACAAAGAGAGTTAAACGCTACTTTTAGATTAATATAATATACGTGTGTACTTGTGAAAACACCTGATAAAAGTTAAACGCTGGTTTTACAGTTTAACATCACATATAACTGTACTTATGTGGAAGTTCCTTATATATTTCAAACAACAAGTTAAATTCGTAGCTTATGATCATATTAAGCATCATCGAGTAATTATATTGGTAAACTTAAATTTACCTGAAGACCGTAAAGTAGCGACTGTACGACAACTGAAATAACTCTTTGTAGTTTATGTCTAATTTTCTTTTGGTGGTACAAAACTAAAGTAAACAAACTCTTTCTTTGTATCTATTGTTTGCTTGTTTGTTTTTGAATTTCGCACAAAGCTACTCGAGGGCTATCTGAGCTAGCCGTCCCTAATTTAGCAGTGTAAGACTAGAGGGAAGGCAGCTAGTCATTACCAGCCACCGCCATCTCTTGGGCAACTCTTTTACCAACGAATAATGGGATTGATCGTGACATTATAACGCCCCCACGGCTGAAAGGGCGAACATGTTGGCGCGACGGGATGCGAACCCGCGACCCTCAGATTACGAGTCGCACGCCTTAACACGCTTGGCCATGCCGGGCCCTTTGTATGTAGTGATAGTCACTTCTAAACGCAACTGCAGCATATATATTTGAAAGCGTGCGCATTACAACCAAAAGCCATGCAACAAACAACGGTTAAAACATTTAAAATCACATTGGTTGTAGAATTCAGAAAGTAAGTACTAATAACGTCAACAGATGGCAACTCACGTCACTTCTATGGCTGTGCCATTCCACGCCTTTTCCAAAATTACACGAGCTTCTGAGATATCAGCATTTCTCAAGGATATGTTGTTAACTGCAACAAGGAAATCACCTTCTTGAATCTGACTATGTCTGTGTACAGCGCCATCTTTCGAAAGTGAAGTAACCATCATGCCGTTAATTCCGTTGTCGATTGCTTCAATACCTAAACCTGAAGTGAGAAAACAAAGACCACAGGTCTACATAGATTGATCACATTCAAGAACGAATTTAAAATTCACATTATTAAATTCATTTTTATCATTACAGATAACAAAATTTCCCCCCGTTATTTCGCTACCATAATGAACGAATATTACAATTTGTACGCTGAATGTTATTACAGCTGTATTGATGAAATTAAATTTTACAGAAACTGGCATAAACTGCTGAGATATAACGACAGTGTGATAACACACGAAAGCCATTGGACCAACATCACATCTTTGAAGCTATGCATACAAGGTTTACTATACTTCTGAATTTCCTACATCTATCTTCATGAAAATTGACATGCTTTTCGTAAAGATTATTAGTTTCTTGGACACAAAAATCTAACATTTTAATAAAGAATTTTTTCTAAATATCTGTCTTTTGATTTCCGAAGCCTATCTAGAGTCAATCTGATTGAAACGTCATCTTCATATTAAGAATAAAACTATTTTCCTCAACATAGGTTTCATATTTAATTTGCGTAGCGTCTATATCTTCCTAAACAAATATTTAAATGTTTTGTTCTTTTTTGCAGCAAAACATAACATTTTATCGATTGCTTTCTCTACCAAACACTAACAGTAGTGAAATAATGAATGCAGAGTGAAAAGATAAAAAATATGAAGCAAATCTAAATATATTTGCACACCTTTAAATGCGTGATCTATTTCAGTTTCTCAGATTACTTATCTTCACAGATTCAACTGTTAATTTGTTTTACGTTTTCTTTTAATTTTAGGGTTTTATTACCACTAAAGGTGCGATTCATCTTCCAAAACAAAAACGAGTATTAACATGAGATTAACACAAGCATTTCATTCGTGATAATGAAATTAGTAACAACAACAATAAAAAAAAACAGAAATATTGTTTGGTTATTGTGTTCTTCCACTTGTATTTTAAAATATTGTTTGCAATATTGTTAGGCTGTCAAGATATTTTTATAAATCTAATAAGATGTGTAAATACTGTTAAACTATTACCGTTCCTGTGTAGTCCGTAAATATGTCGAGATATTGAAGCATTGTTACACGGTCTAAATATTTGTTACACTGCTTGGACACCAAGTTTGCTGCGCAAACTGTCAAACTGTAAAGATATCTGTTAATATATTTCAGCCAATTAAGACCGTAACACATTAGGACTGTGCTCAAAAGGTTTGTTCGCTTGCCAGGAATTCTAAGATACTTCTTATCATTAGAAGATTTGTTGGGCAGCATTCAAACAGTTTTTTTCCCCTTTTGTTATTAAAAATGTCACGCAGTGTTTGAACAGTGATCACACATTAAAAGTCACATAAACAATTCAAGCTTTTGTTTTTATAACAACTTTTATTTCTTTAAAATATTAAACTGTTGTATTAAAAACACACACATCAAGACTGGATGAATATGGGCGAGTCATGGTCTACCAAGTCAACACTCATGTCCATCCAGTAAGAGACTGCGTGACAGTTTCCAGTCAGAATAATCATACGTAACTTTTTTTTTCATATAGCTGTAATTTGTCTCCAAGGGTATATGCACCTCCTGTCGTACTGTAGATGTTGTTGATGGAAAATAAAAATTTAGGTTGTATCTATAGAAATATTGAATACAAGTTTAAAGAAGTTATAAACGTCATTGTACAGGGTGTTCGGAAAGTCACTGTGCACTTTTATATTTATTAACAGACATGTTTCAACATAGAATGCAGGAGGTAAATATGAATGACAATTATAAACAATGTTGAAAGTGATCCCCGTTGGCATCAATACAGGCCTGGTTCCTTCTTATTTTGTTTCTAAACACCGCTTTCAGTTGCTGGCTCGAAATAGACTGAATAAAATATTATTACAAAACTGCACAGTGACTTTCCAAACACCCTGTATATTTAATTCTTTTGGCTACATTTGGTGTATTGTGTTCAGTCTTGAGATCTTTTTGAGGACACTGAGTTCAGAAGAGGGCTGCTAGAATGATCCTTTGGATGGACGGGTTTCTACATGAGGATAGGCTAAAATTTCAGGTGGTTAAGGCACTCAACTTGTAATGTGAGGGTCATGGGTTCAAATCCATGTCACACCAAACATGCTCGTCCTTTCAGGCGTGGGGACTTTATAAGGTGACGATCAATCCCACTATTCGTTGGTAAAAGAATAGCCCAAGAGTTAGCAGTGGGTGGTGATGACTAGCTGCCTTCCTTCTAGTCTTACACTGCAAAATTAGGGGCGGCTATGCAGATAGCCCTTGTGTAGCTTTATGCAAAGTTCAAAACAAACCAAACCAAATTCTTTAGAAGAAAAAAAAAGTTATGAATTTCTTTGAAATATTTATGGTTATAATGGGAATTGCTATTGTTGATGCATTATGTTTTTCGTACTTAATGGTAAGACTAGGAGCACAAACATAAATTTTAACAAAGTAAGATTCTTCTATGATAACTTTCTTTTTTTAACAGGGTAGTTGACTTTTGGAAATGGCTGCCTTCAGATGTTGTGGATGCAGTTAGTTTAATATTAAGGAAAAAGAAGACTCAATAGATATTTGAACAATAAAGGATAATTCAGAAAGTTTTATTTTTATTTTATAATTTAGTAAAGAAGATGGGATAGCCTAGATGAACCAACAGGTCTCTTGTTGTTCTTAAATTGTATACATGTATCTGGCTATGCACTGATATAGCAGCTCCTTCTATATATTGTAACATACTATTATCCTGGGGCAGGGGTGTATGTGGGATGACTAGCAGATGTATTGCTTCAATAAAACATACTAAATGGTTAATGTATAAGACTTAAGAGATGTGTTATGGTGGATAAGAATAATAAAACCCAAAACAAAGGCAAAAACAATGTGGTTAATAATAATAATACTCTTGTATTTTTTGTTATAGTTGAAGATCCACATTCATTTTTTTTTTCATTGAACAGTTTGCGTTATTCCATTGTTTTACTGTTTTTATATTATTATGTTTATTAGATATGTTTCAATAATCAACAGTTTTGTGTCATTACTGTTAGCTTGCTTGGAAAAGCGACTATTAAGTAAATGTAAGGTGCAGTTGTTATAATAGACCATAATAGGGCATTCTTCAAATATAAGCTTACTGCATGCAACTGTATGAGTATTGTATGGTTACTGATCCACTTAAAATATTTTAAGCTATATGTCAAGTTTTATTTCATTTATATGAATTACATGTAAAATTCATGGGTTTTTGATCAGATATAAACTGCTGTTATAGCAATGTCATGAGAAAATAATAAAAATTAGTAATGTCGAATATTTGGTAATGCATTCCGAACCTTCAAAGATAAAATTGTAACCTTAGCCTTTCAATGCACTGATGACTTAATATATTTGTTGATAAATATATATATGCTTGTTTTTGCTGTAACTAGAAAGGATTGTCTAAGATATGGGAAGAACAGAACAATACTTTCATTAAAAAAGACCACAATTAATATCTTGCAACAACACACGTTGTTAAATAAAAAGCTACATTTTCAAGGGTTTTACGAGTTGATCAAAATGAGTTAGAATAAAATATTAATAAATTTGTCAACTTTTATTTTGTAAAGAATATTTTATAGTGAGAGATTAAAAACAGAAATTACCCAAAAAATACCCATGTTCCAATAGAAAAGGGTTTCATAAGGAAAGTTTAAATTATGTTTTAATAATGGTAATTTTTCTTTGTTGTAACCTGTAACATCAACCTCTGAGATAAAAGGCGAGAAAAATATAGTTTTATGATTCAATTTTAATGATTTGGGTAAACTTCCTTTGATGCAAAAAACTTGGCTAATAAAATTCCCTTAAAGTCACCACTGAATATGTACTAAATGAAAGTTAGGACATGAATTAAACAAATAGTATTTGAAAAAATGAAATAAAAGGTATAAATGAAAAGTGAACAAATTATTGAAACTAATTCAAATGGAGAACAGTCCTTACAACAAAAATCAACTGTGAATTTTACTACTTACATTTGACACAGTACACCCTTAGATAAGACGACTGAAAAATATTTGGTAAAACAAGAAAAAGAAAAAAATGTCACACGTAGCAATTGCACTTCAACCAAGCTGTCATTAAACCTTTCAAAACTAAGTTAATCTGACAGTTGTAACGGATTTACAAATATATATTTATTCTAATATCAATGTTTATTTTAGTTAAGTACATATTTAGGAATGCATGTAACTTGTACTGTTAAACGTGTATTGACAAATTCCTGCCTGTTCCATAAATTTGTAGAAGACTCTCAAGTGTAAGAATCAATGATGTACTATGTGTATATGCAAAAAACTGGCAGTTGCTAGTATTGTTACCAACTGAACTTTCTAAAACTTCATCTAAAGTTTTTAAATCAATGCTTCAAGAGAAAGTATATATTGTTGACTTGCTAAAGGTAGTATACTACAAACTTTGGAAGCTATAATTGTAATAAATGTTTATCAATCAGGAAACTACAGACATTGTATCAGAAACAGACATTGTATTCATAGATTTCTAACATTATAAACTATTTAACTTTAGAAAATTAACTTTGAACATTAGTATCTCTATGAGGATATCAGATATTTTCATCAGTGAAAAGTCTGCTTGTAAATGATGTGAGACCAGCAAAGAATACAGAGCTAGCTACCTAGCCTAGCCTTTAAGTGAACTATAATGGTATCAACTTGAAACTAATTTGTTCATTGTGAACCATCGATAAAACAATCTGTTAACCAGGTAGAAGGCACATTGTTCTTTGTAAAATGTTTGAATATAAATAACTATTTGTAATAATCGTTATTATAAATTGTACTATAGTTTGTGTATTAAAATATACTTGTGTTAAGAAAACTGTGTATATTAATCTCATTGGCAAATACCATAAATTTAATACATGTCAACATTGAATTAACTTCTAAATTAAAATCAAAAATTCAGGCTATTTCAAATTTTAATATGCAATATAGTAAATTGGAGGTTCGTCTTAGATAAACTATAATATGCAGCACAGAACAGTATCAAAAAATAAAAAATACTTTATAAAAAGCCAAAATTAGTTACCAAAAGGTAAATTGTCTTTCTTGATACGTGCAGTTCTTTCCAGAGCTGATGGCAAAGTATATACATTTGACAGGATGGGGCTTTCAGGAGGAGTGAAAGCTTGACAACTCTCTTCACTAGATGGATCTGACGGTAAGGTTTTCTCTTCTGATGAGTGAAGAACATCTGGTAGTACATCTCTTAACTGAAACAACATACATTTTATTTTGTTAGTGATAGACAATGTATCAAATATAGTAAATGCTGACAAAGCTTCTAAAAAACTGAATCACACAACATGGTGTTATAATAATGGAAAAGGTGTTCACTTATGCTCTCTTTTTTCTTTTTTCCAACACTGAAGAATGAAACTAGATGAACTTAGTGTTAGTGAATTTATAAAAATAACTAACTGGTTACAATTACAAAAGATTTGTATTTTTGGGAAAGGAAATTACACATCCTGAATGTGCATAGAGCTATGACCAATAAACTTACCACAATAATTTCAAAAAACCTGTTATATTTTATTAAAATAATACATTCAAGATGTTAGTTTATGGTGAAATGATATGGTCAAGGATGTTACAAGAAGTTTTAGAGGTGGGTCAGCTCTTTATTTTAGCCAGTTTCTGTGAAACTTCCAGTATCAAGCACTGTGTGTACAGCAATGATAACACAATGTAACAAAAATTTTGTTCCTGGATAGTACGTGTTATTTCGTAATTACTTATGTTGCAAAAGTACAGAAAATGGCCATTATTCCCTTCAATCTTTGCTTTTGTGACCTGGATAATGAAATTTAGAAATTAACCTGTTTTCTTTGTAAAAATGGGCAAATTTGCACATTTTCATTTACATAAGATCTGAATAAAACAACATATGAATCAAGATTTACAAGTATTTATACTAAATTTATACAAAAATGTTTAGAAGTGAGTAGTTTTTCAAGGATTTGCGACTGTAATGTAAACCACTTTCATGTATCAGTCCCCAAATATAATCTCCCTTCAAATTTTCCTCATACGCTCCTTGGTAGCAGCATTCAAAGTCCAGTATATCTTGGTGGAAGTGCTCACCTTTTTCCTCTGAGTATGCTCTCATATTCTCCTTAAATTTATCAAAATGAGCATCAAGAATATGGACTTTCAAAACATCACGCAGCCCATTTTGCCGTAGTTCTTCACCACAGCCTCAACCAGTTCTACATAATTTTCAGCCTTGTGATTGCCCAAGAAGTCCCAAGCCACTGCAACAGAGCTGCACCAAGGTTTCTTCTTCCGTCCTACTGAGCTTCTTGGGGAATTCTATGCACTCCAGGATCTTCTTTATTTGTGGTCCAATGAAGACACCAGCTTTGACCTTTGCCTCAGACAGCTAAGGGAAGAAGTCTCAAAGGTACTTAAAAGCTCCAGACTCCTTATTAAGAGCTGTAAAAAATTGTTTCATAAGACCCAATTTTATGTCCAATGGTGGGAACAACACCTTTTGGAGGTCCACTAGTGGCTCACACTTGACATTGTGCTTCCCCAGAGAACTCAGTCAGTTGTGGCCAGTGCTTCCTGTTGTAGTGCGCTGCAGTGTCCCTGCTGTTGCAAAGGCAAAGATAACAGGGAAACTTGGTAAAGCCTCCTTGGAGACCCATCAGGAATGCCACCATTTTGAAGTCTCAGGTAACGTCCCAGCCATACTCATCATACTTCAAGGCTTCTAGTAAAGTCTTAACGCTGTTGTATTCCTCTTTGAGATGCACCAAATGAGCCAGGGGAAGAGATGGATACTTATTCCCATTATGAAGCAGCACAGCCTTGAGGCTTTTGGATGAGCTATCATTGAAGAGGTGCCACTCATTTGGATTACAGGCAATTCCAATTACCTCGCACAGACTGGATATATGGTGGCAAAACCGGAGCCCATCTTGGTGAGTGAAGAAGCTTGAAAAATGTTGATGACGCTTCCTCTGACTTGCAACTCGCACACTTTCATCTGACAAATCCCACTCCTTGAGCCTAGATGTCAAAAGCTCAGCATTCAATTTTGTTAGAACAAGATCTCTGATCAAGTCATTGAGGTCTCTTTAGTTGGGGTAGTAAACTGAAGTGGTGAGTGGTAAGCACCTATATATATATTACTATGGAAAGTTCTAGAAAATTCTTAAAGGTTTTTGAAAATTCTTTTGAGTTCAAGAAAATTCTCTATCATGTTCTGGAAAATGGGTAAATTTGAAAATTTCATTACCCAGGTCACAAAAGCAAAGTTTGAAGAGTAAAACAGTTCTTTTCCATTTACTTTAGGTATAAGCAATTTGGAAATAACACTTTCTGTCCAGGAACAAGAAAAAGTAAAAATTTTGTTACACAATGTAATATAAATGTTCTAACCCACCACCAAATCATAATGAGTATCAGAGTAAACACATATGTGTAAACTACTCAGGTTAGTGATACAGATTATTTATGAAATAAGAAGCATTGATCAGCACTTTATAGCTTCAATTCACATCATAAAATTATTCATTTTTCAGTTTCATTATTCCATATTCAAGTTAGTATAAGCCATATTGCTCTCTTACAGCTTCACCTGATGGACAGTATTACATTTTGTCCTTTTACAACACTTATAAATAAATTCAGAAACTGCTGTGTTGGTGTAGGCTCATAGTCTGCAGTACATAATAACATCTATTATCCAAGTTATTAGGCTGCTGTCAATACATTAAAAGTGATATGTATGTTGGATTAATTACTTGCAGTATAAATACCCATTTTGTGATACAAATAAGGAATGGATTCCCTACCCTGTAGAAGATGAATGTCAGATCATAATTTATGAAACTGAGACACTAATTATTATGTAAGTTTGGTGTGAAAATATTATCTTGTGTAATGTGGAAGTGGTATAGAAATTCTACCTCTTGTGATATAAATGTGATATGGAAACTTTACCTTTTATGATGTGCATATGGTGCAGAAACTATAACTTGTGTGGCATAGAAGCCTTAATTTGTGTGACATGGATGTGGTATAAAAACCTTATCTTAAGTGATGTGGTATTGAAATCTTACTCTGTGTGATGTGGATGTTTTGTAAGGAAAATTTAACTTGGATGATGTGGATATGGTATGGAAACCTTACTTTCTCTGATGTAGATGTAATGTAGAAAATTTACCTTGTGTGATGTTGAAACAATATAGAAACCTTACCTTGTGTGATGTGGATGTAAGATCTAAAACAACATGCCTTCTTTCCACAGTTGATGGCAGTGTTGAAGGAAGTGATGACGGCTACAGAAAGAAAAATTGTATCAGAAATACCTATCTTCAGGAACTTAACTCAAGATAACTCAAATGTATGGAACAAGTATATTTGTTGACACCATTATTATATAAGTTACTAGAAGTGATGATGGCTACAGAAAGAAAAATTGTATCAAAAGTACTTATCTTCAGGAACTAAGCTCCAGGTAACTCAAATGTATGGAACAAGTATATTTGTTGACATCATTATTATATAAGTTACTAGAATTTGAAGACACACACTCCTTAGTATTTAACATTTTGGATTACAATGTTAGTCTGATAATAATAATACACAGACCAACAAACGCTAGGGTAAAAAAATCAAGAAATAAAAACAGTTGATGTATCTGTGTCTCCGTTTCCTGTCTGACCATAAATTAATAAGCACAAAAACTACCAGCAATCAGACAAAATAATAATAACAGCAAAAAAAAGACCAACAAAAAACACGTCAAACAGACGATATCTAGAACTTCATACATACCTAAGGTACAGATTAAATTTCTCTTTGAACTTGATCTTCATTCTATTTACCGGAAATGGAATTTTTTTATTATAGGGTAAAAAACATTACTCTTTCTTTACTCGTGCAAAATCACGCTTCACTTTAACAACTCTTATCGTCTGTTTGACAGCACAGAATACTGTTATTTTTATTAGTGACCCCTTCCGTTAAAAAAGAAAGACAGAAAAGTAAAAAAAAAACACACGAAATAACAGTGTTTAGTTTATGAATAGAATCTATAATCGTTAGTAAACGACTTGGAATAAACTCAAGTTGATTCTTGTGGAGTGGAGGCAGAAAACCATGAAGCTTGGAAATAAGTGACAACCCATCTGTCAGTTCAGATGCGCGAAATAAACGTACATTAAAAAGATGAATATAATATGTTTACAAAAAAGAGCGATTTTTCAAAACTGAATAAGAGAGAAAAAATAGGCTTGAAAAATTAGTTTGATATTTTTAAATTTAAAGTCATGGATATATTTCTTTATGGACAGTTCCAAGTTCGTTCTCTTAATCTTTACAACATTATTGTATTATCCTTTTTGTTTGCAAAACATTTTGTATCACTACTCAGTTTTTACGAATGTTTATTCTTACAACAGACAAATAAGTTTGCTCTTTATATACTAGCTATAATATTGGAAATTAGTACAAAATTTAATAAGATATCATACCGAGTAGATATTAGCTCTTTACATATATTTCTTTAGCATTTATAAATTTTACTATTTACTGCTGTATAAGGGAAAACAAATTCACAAGCAAAAGGTGTAGCTATGATACAATTGATTTTTAATCAATTTTCATCGTTCGTTCGCTATTTGTCTGCAGTGTAATTAGTAGTTTTCGTCGCCTACATTTGTTTATTTGTTTTGAATTTCGCGCAAAGCCACACAAGGGCTATCTGCGCTAGCCGTCCCTAATTTAGCAGTGTAAGACAAGAAGGAAGGCAACTAGTTACCACCGATAACTCTTGGGCTACTCTGTTACCAAGGAATAATAGGATTGATCGTCACTTTATGTCGCCCTCATACCTGAAAGGGCGAGCATGTTTGGTGTGACGGGGATTCGAATCCACGACCCTCAAATTACGAGTCAAGAGTCCTAACCACCTAGCTATGCCGGGTCGTTGTGGTATAGATATTCCACAGTTATCGGCTGACCAGGCGTTACAGAGTGGTTAGCGTGCTAGACTACGGATACGAAGGTCCACAGTTTGCACTTGAAGTGCTCCACATACGCATTGTGTAGCTGTTGGAGAACGGCGCGAAAATCCAACTATTCGATTTCAGTTGCACAAGAGATTTCAGCGGATGTTAAACAGATGTCTTCAATCTAGTCTATTAGTTCCATAAACACCGCCTTTCCTCTAGCCTATTAATTCGATAAATATTGCCTTCCCTTTAACTATTAGTTTGATAAATAGTTGCTTTCCCTCTAGCCTATTAGTTTATTAAACAGTTGCCTTCTGTCCAGCCAATTAGCTCTTTAAACAGCTGCCTTCCCTGCAGTCTGTTAATTCGTTGAACAGCTGCCTTCCCTCTAGCCTATTAATTCGTTACATAGCTTGCTGATTAGATCAATATCTGGGATAACTGTTCGTATATCGAGACTTTTCGAAATATGCAAAAGTAGCGTTAAATGAAGATCAAGTGAAATCTGTTTGTATAAAACTGAGCAGACTTTTGTGTCACAATATGCTGATTACGTATAATATTTCCAATTATGTTCCAAAATATTAATTTAAAACGTTCATTATTAAGTTAACAATAGCGGTCATTTCAAATACTGAATGAAATATCAAAAACTGGATAAAGATTGATAATCTGTTCTTTGTTGTTATTTTAAGCAGGACAATCGAATCCTTACCCTCCAGTGGACTACGCAACTCTGGACAAAATACGTATTAATATCAACTTCTCAAAAACCGTATAAACAACAGTTAAAACCCAACAGAAAAGAAGAAAGAAAAAAAGTATTAAAATGTATAACGTCGTTAACCACTGACCTCAATTAATTTTAAATTTTACGTGACGTACTCAAAAAATTACTTCATTTATTTTTATTACCAGGCCTTGGATATTTTATATATTCAAAGCCGACACGAAACGTGATGTAAGCTGCTGTAAAACTTGTGATTCATCTACATTGTTACTTCACATTCATGACGAATCTTACGCAACGTTTTTTTTCTTGTTTGGCCTTACCGCAAGAGTTACAGGAGAAGGTGGAAATAGAGCCTCTGATTTTCAGTAGTTCGAAAAGCAGATTTAGTCTCGTATAAAGAAGAAAAACTATAGTATCACCACAATGCGATGCTTCAGTGGATTACATACAATACTAACGTACAAATACGTATCTCTATGTGTGCGTGCATACATAACCTTATTATTCAATGACTAACTGTAGAAAGTGATTGCAATGTGGAGTGCAAACTCTGCATTAATTCAATAAAATCAAAGTTTTTAAGATAAATAAAACCATCACATGATGCTGCCAACATTCTCAGACCATGCTTTTTTCTAGAGTTCGCTTATCAGAGAAGTCAAAGCAATACGCATCATTTAAGTGTCAATAACATCTGTTTTCTGAACACAACACAAACAAGTGTAGAAATCGAAATCAGAACAAGTCAGCTGGAATTTTCCCTCCTCTCCGGTAGGCTTTATATTTTTCACTTGAATAAAGCCATGGGCTGTTAAAGAACGATTGCAGAGGTAGAACTTGGAACCTCACTTTAAAGTCGTTTTGTATGCTTCTATTCATTTTATTTACACATTGTAGACAAGCACATTAGAATGTTTCTGTAACTTCAAAGTGTTTCCATAGTTACTTTATCTCGCCTAGAAAATATTTTACTGACAATAAATATATATAAGCAAATGATTTCAAGGACGTTTGGGTCAATATCACTAATGTGTAACCATCTATTGCTGTTAATCAGTTCAACAACCCTAACGGGTAACTAAATTTATTATTATATTTCTTAAATTAGTGTGCACAAGTCATTCTATTACAACCGCATTCCTAATTACACATATTTCCATTTTTGTTCCTTCTAACTATTTCCACACATGCTTTCTGCATTAAACTTGTTATTGAAGGTGTTCTCTTTCATATTGCAAAACCACAGAGAAGTATTGATGGGAACAAACATTCTGCTACCATAGAGATAATATTAAAGCCACAAGTGACTTCTTTCCCTCACTTTAGAGTTCTTGGATTTCCAGTCAAGTATTACACGAAAAACCTTTTTACAGGCGGCTAAAGGCTTTGTAAAGGCGATTACTTAAAGACGTTGGGTTATCGAATCCAAATTTAAAATGGCCAAAGATGGCACTTGGTGTTGACAATTTTGAACACAAAATGCAAATATTATACATAAGAATTCAGACCTTCAATAAATACAGTTACACAAGAAATATTCATAAACTTGGTTCTTTTTTATGCATACTCTGGTTTGAGTATTAATCAAGGCAATTGGCTGAAAAATAATTGAACATTCAACTTTAATAAATGCAAATATTAGTAAAATGTATATACACGTTAAGGAGTATTGACACTTGAATAATGCGTCTTGCTTTGATTTTCCTGATAAGTGAACCTCAGGACTAAGCAGGGTTTCAGAATGTTGGCCTTGTTACGTGATAGCATTTTCTCTTTCTTGAAAGCTTTGGTTTAATCGCATTGATGTAAAGTTTGTGGCCCACACTGTCAGAAATACAAAAATTACGTAAATCAAGTTTTCTATACCGTTTAAATATTCAAAAAGGCTAAGCTAAGTGGTTTCAAATGTTGTCGTTTTGAAAAGAGCATTGTTTTATGGATTGGACACTAAGGATTGAATCGCATTCAATGAAACAGTAAAACTATAACTAGTTCCCTACCATGTTATACAATCACTGTGACGTTAATCGCAGTGTGAATACACAGCCATACCAAAAATATCTAAACACTTTATACGCACAGTGGGCTGAATTGCCTATGTTTTAGGGACAACCGTTTTTAATATTGAACTGAAAGTAAAACTGTGAACAAAAATTACAACGATTTGCGCTACTCTTGTATAACCGAAGAGTGGGATTTGACCGTCACTCTTATAACGTCCCAACGGTTTCAAAGAACAAAGTACAGATCGTGATTATCATAATTATTTTCTGGTAATAGAACACTAACGCTAGACTTGTAGGTCCATAACCTGGTACGTTAAGCTCCAAAATAACGAGACTGACTGTCAGTTTTTAATGGATCCTCCAACACTGAAAAAGCTAAGCATGTGAAGCAGAAACAGGGCTCAGATCCCCAATCCTACATTAAAAGAAAACTAAGAGAATATAAATACAAACCCACATTTCAGACAGGTAGATTACTAGCATGAAAGAGCAGGAAAAATGCCAAAATATCGTAAATTAAATGAGCTTGAAAGAAGATATTTCATAGGCCATTGGAAGGTTTGAAAAATCGATAGAGAACAGTCTGTGGAGTATAAGAGTATAACGTTCTCAAAGAATAACAAATATATGCAGAAATGAATTTTTACTACAAGCTTAACATAAATTTAATGCGTTAAATACAGCCACTCTGCTATTTTCACCTTCAATGAGAACATTCTTGTGTTCATTAACCCTAATCCGTTTAACAACTGCGTTGTATAAATTTCCCATGTACATAGGCAGAGCAGAAACACATTTTTTAGTCACAAGTCTTTCAAGACTTTCACTGCTCACGGTCTTACACAGCCCAGTAGGTCAAAAACGCACAGTGAACAAATTACATAGGTACTAGATATTTGCACTAAAACCTGCCATTATATTAATATATCCAAATAATCTATGTAAACACTCCCCGTATTTCAAACTGTGGGTGCGTTATAAGAGTGAGTGTCAATCCTTTAGGGTGGATGGTGGATGCTGCTGACTGACTGCCATCCCTTTAGTCAACTGTTTAAAATTATAGACAGTGACAGACAGTCCTAGTAAGTTTTCCATAAATACAAACAAAAAACTATATAAACCATAACTTTTACTCCTGTGCTGTAAAACCAATACACAATCAACAGAAACGTGTATGTATATATATATATATATATTCCCATACACATACATATATGGCAAAAAAGATGATCAATGATAACTTCGTAACACAATCTCACAATATAGAAATATTGCACAGATCAGTACGGCTTTTGAAAAACATGCCTACATTTTAACACGTAACCAAAACGGATTCTGTAATATAATTTCCCTTAATATCACAAAACCACCACAGCGATAACATAGTTTGTATTACATGGTCTGTACCATGTTTAAACACAAGTTCATCTTTCAAGGGTAATATGGTGGACACAAGACATGTTCAAATTATAAAACTGATATGGCAATCAGAGAATGTCTTAAAAATCAGTAGATTGCACAAGCTTGTGAACAAAACCTAAACATTGTTTTCATGTCACATACTTTCTGTCTCAATATGTATACATATATATTTACTTTTACCACTGTGACTTTAATATTGCCTTTTAACCTCCATTAAATAGCAAAATATAGAGTCACAAAACATGTAGTGTCCAATTACTTTGAACTTTGACAAATGAACTGAGTGTAAAACGTGAGCAAAGCCATTCATATATTGTTGTGTTCTACAGATACATAGAGATAGGTACGACCCAAATGTTTCAACAGACACAGAGAGCTAACATAGAAAATTATAGAAAGGAAGCCATAGCAAAGTAAAAAAACAAAACAAAAACGGAGTGATACTGACACGACAAAGCTACAAAGGATTAACCAATCACACACGTTCCAGGAAGTAAACAGCAGAATTAAAATAAAACCCCACTATTACGTTTGAGAACTCATGAAGTAGGCGGGCTTCTAGCTCACAATTCCCGATCAATAAACGTCCAGGTCTCTGTGTATAGTCTGTCCAACCAAGTGAAACACACAAGTCAGGTCCTCTGAACGAGGTGAACTCCATACCACCAGTCCCTTTCCTATCACAAAAACCTATCGTATTATAACCACAGGTAAGAATACTGTTAACTGTTGTTAGCCAGGAGTAACTTTTATTTTTATTTTTTCATTAAATATGGTCGTCTACAATATTCTTTTAGACACAAAACCAGAACTCGTAATAAGCTGGCGTACGTATCTCACGTTACTGACAGGAATGAAAATGTAGTGCAAGTTTTACTCACAGTAACATTTATAAAAACAATATAAAGTTAGTAACTGTAAAGCTGGTACTAAATTTAGTCAGCAAATTAACCCAGGTATGATAGCTTTTGCATTCGGTGTTTAAACATTCCACAATTTCTCATGACTGGATATATGCCTTTCGAGAGAACCAGAGTTATCGGATCTTTAAGTTAATTAATAAGTGTTCGTTTCTCTACACACAGAACTCTTGCCTATAAAATACGGTCAGAAATACGATCAGTTTCAGCCACAATTAATAACAAGCGTGTTTCCAGTCTCTCATTCCTACAGTTACAAAAAGTACTTGGATGGTAATACTACACTTTTTAGTAATTAAACATTTAATACAGGTCTCTTTAGTTACTGTGGAGAACATGCACCAATGTCCCTTATGATCGGGTTTCGTTTTCAGTAATGAATTTGAAACTGTAAAGTGTACATGTTGTAAGCATTATAAACACTTCCTGCACATTTTCATTCTCTACGTATTTTAAAACAAATTAAAAACTACAAATAAGTTAATGAAAAGTACTTAGTTCAAATTCATAAAAACACAATAATAACATCAGCATAATAATGCCCCTAAAGAATAAATTAACAAAACATGAAAAACACGGCGACTAGTTTGACATGCCAAATTTGTATTTTTTAAACAATTTGTTAACTTTTTAAACTTGTGTTTATTATTATGTGTAATAATGCGTTATTATTAAAACCATCAGGATTTATAGGTTTGATGTTGTTTTACGACATAATGTCTCCCGCTGGTACGGCGGTAAGTTTACGGATTTACAACGCTAAAATCAGTGGTTCGATTCCCCTCGGTGAACTCATCAAATAGTCCGATGTGGTTTTGCTATAAGAAAACATACACACATACACACACTTGCGACATAATACTTTCTTATGAGATTGTTTAAAATAATCTTTATTGTGACAATACAACAGACTAGATTTATATGTTATGTAATCAGATAGCAACGAGACCAAGATGGTTTGGATTTCAGTTGTTTGTTTTTTTGTAACAAGTAAAGTATTTTCGATTCTCAAAGCTCTCCCATCATTCCTAGCGATGCTTATCTAAAACTGGCAGATTTGAACTTGAGTGGCGCACTCACTCTGAAACATGAAAAATTGGTACGTCTTCACTATAATCTTCCGATTACTTGATACAGGTTAATACAATCGACTCGATAATATTCAAAACGACAATACCAGTGAAGGAATGAATCGCTGAATTTTCTCGTTTTTATGTTGGAAACGGAGTATAAATTTATTAGAAGAAATTTATCTTGTTTCTGTTCATGTTTTATGGGTATCATTATTAGAAACGTGAACAGTATATAAAAGTATTACTTAAATGATGTCTGGGTTAAGAATACCAATGAAATGATGTAGTAAAAGGCAACCTTTGAAAAGAGGTGTTGCATAAGGCTTTGTAACTGGAACTTTTATATGTAATATCTGGGGCTAAAACTTTATATTTCGAAACATTAGTTGTGGCTAGTTCTTATGGCAAGCAGTGTTTTGTTTTGTTTTCCATTAAAATAAAGGGACCACTGAACAATTTTTATCACTTAAAAAGTACTAGAAGGGGCTCACTGGAGAAAGTGACTCACATTGTATTAAAATAAAATAATCGTGTGAACAGAATAAAGTTTGTGGATAAGGTTTGTTCACATATGGAGAAAACGTTGTGCGCTGTTTGGTGACCCTCTTCCTAACCATTTGTTGAAATACGTTGTGCGCCGTTTGGTGACCCTCTTCCTAACCATTTGTTGAAATACGTTGTGCGCTGTTTGGTGACCTTCTTCCTAACCATGTGTTGAAATACGTTGTGCGCTGTTTGGTGACCCTCTTCCTAACCATTTGTTGAAATACGTTGTGCGCTGTTTGGTGACCCTCTTCCTAACCATTTGTTGAAATACGTTGTGCGCTGTTTGGTGACCTTCTTCCTAACCATTTGTTGGAATACGTTGTGCGCTGTTTGGTGACCTTCTTCCTAACCATTTGTTGAAATACGTTGTGCGCTGTTTGGTGACCCTCTTCCTAACCATTTGTTGAAATACGTTGTGCGCTGTTTGGTGACCCTCTTCCTAACCATTTGTTGAAATTATTAAAATATTAAATGGCCGTAATTGACTTTTTCATGTCTCTTTTAATTTCATTTGTCAAAATACATTTACTCTTTCATACACGGATGCACGTACTCTGTGTTTTCTTTCTCTATATGTATACAAACACACACATACACACACGCTTCAACCGTAAAATTTCCACGCCCTTCTAAACCTATAAAGGTTAATAACCTGTTACAAAATAGAAAATACCAAACAGCATTTATATATATATATCGTTAAATGTACTTCTGATAAATGACGTTAAAGTAATGTGTACTAACACATCTCAGACGAATTTATCAATTGGAGAATTTGACTTCAAACTTCACCTTCATTCACAGAGAACAATAAAATGAGAATACTGAAGCACCAGTGTAAAAATTGTAACATGTTGAAACACTGCGTGTATTTCCGCTATACATTTACAACGTTGACAAAAAATATATATAAGCATAAACACACAGTAACAGGCAGTCAAAGGACTCGACTCATAATCTGAGAGTCACGGGTTCGAATCCTCGTCACACCAAACATGCTCCCCCTTTCCGCTGTGGGGGTGTTATAATGTTATGTTCAATCCCACAATTCGTTGTGAAAAGAGTAGCCCAAGAATTGGCTGTGGATAATGATGACTAGCTGCATTCCCTCTAGTTTTACACTGCTAAATTAGGGAGGGCTAGCGCATATAGCCCTTGTGTAGCTTTGCGCGAAATTCAAAACAAACAAGCAAAACACAATAACAATGCAAAGATAGCAGTTTGATCAATAGTAGGACACGTAAGACACATAATTCAAAACAAACAAACAAAACACAATAACAATGCGAAGATTTCAGTTTGATCAATTGTAGGACATATAAGACAAGTTAGGTCCATAGTAAGAGATGTCAGTGTATACACATAAAAGATTATTCTGTTGTGTTTTAGTAGAAAACCTAATTTAAGGTTACTTGTTAAAGTGGTAAGAGTTTTAACTCAAGCTTAAAATTATGTTTATGTTTACCTCTTAATCAACAGACCTAACGGTATGTGAATATTTTGCACACTAGCTCAGTGACAAGCACAAAAAAGACGTTATACCACTGTCATCATTGGTCCAGCATTCCTGTCATCAACAAAATCGTAACGAAACACACGTAACACTTTCGTCATCGTCATAGTTCCCGTCGCTGAAATCCAATAAATCGATCTCATATTCCTATTTCAATCACTCTAGTTACATAATGGAAACGACACCCACCATGACATTAACTACCACAATCGCCATTGATGATACAGAATTGACAATTAGTAATTTCCATCACTGGCTGCACACAAATAACCGGCGATATATTACTACCATCATTTCAGTGACAGAACAAAAGTTATATTTCTGTCATAAACTCAGTGACAGAAAACCAAATAATCCAGTGTGAAACTACTAACATCATTATTTCAGAAAAAGAACATAAATAACCAGTCATGATTTGACTGTCGTAAGCTTGGTGACAGGATCTTAAACAAACAGTTTCTCACATCACTTAATGCCAGAATCAAAACAATCGCCACATATTATCTGTCACAAACAGCTGTTAGAAATATGTAACAGTTATGATGTAACTTTACCATGACCACAATAATAGAGCTCGCATATTCGGTTTTCACACCAATCATGATGACTAATCCAGTGACAGAACCCAAGTAATCACTTAGAGATGATAACAGTATAACAGACTTAACGTATTCAGTTTTCACATTACCCATGACAACTAGCTTAGTGACAGAACTCAAGTAATCACTTAGAGATGATAACAGTATAACAGACTTAACGTATTCAGTTTTCACATTAGTCATCACAACTAGCTTAGTGACAGAACTCAAGTAACCACTTATTGAGATGATAACAGTATAACGGACTTAACGTATTCAGTTTTCACATTAGTCATGACAACTAGCTTAGTGGCAGAACTCAGGTAATCACTTAGAGATGATAACAGTATAACAGACTTAACGTATTCAGTTTTCACATTAGTCATGACAACTAGCTTAGTGGCAGAACTCAAGTAACCACTTATTGAGATGATAACAGTATAACAGACTTAACGTATTCAGTTTTCACATTAGTCATGACAACTAGCTTAGTGGCAAAACTCAAGTACCCACTTATTGAGATGATAACAGCATAACGGACTTAACGTATTCAGTTTTCACATTAGTCATGACAACTAGCTTAGTGGCAGAACTCAAGTAATCACTTAGAGATGATAACAGTATAACAGACTTCACGTATTCAGTTTTCACATTAGTCATGACAACTAGCTTAGTGGCAGAACTCAAGTAACCACTTATTGAGATGATAACAGTATAACAGACTTAGGGTATTCAGTTTTCACATCTAGTCATGACAACTAGCTTAGTGGCAGAACTCAAGTAACCACTTATTGAGATGATAACAGTATAACAGACTTAACGTATTCAGTTTTCACATTAGTCATGACAACTAGCTTAGTGGCAGAACTCAAATAACCACTTATTGAGATGATAACAGTATAACAGACTTAACGTATTCAGTTTTCACATCAGTCATGACAACTTGCTTAGTGGCAGAACTCAAGTAACCACTTATTGAGATGATAACAGTATAACAGACTTAACGTATTCAGTTTTCAAATTAGTCATGACAACTAGCTTAGTGGCAGAACTCAAGTAATCACTTAGAGATGATAACAGTATAACAGACTTAACGTATTCAGTTTTCACATTAGTCATGACAACTAGCTTAGTGACAGAACTCAAGTAACCACTTATTGTTTTCTGTAATCATCATTTCAGTGATAAACATCCAGTTCTTACATAATTCAAGTTAACCAATTATGCTATGATGTCATAATCAGTTCAATCAAACTGTTAGTCTTCACATAAATCAAATAACCAGTTGTAATATTACTGTCAACATCAGCTCACTAGTGAAATCCAACTCTACGATAGAAACATAAAAAATGTAAAGAATCGTCATATTATTAATTGTAATAATCAGTTATGTGACAAAACTCATATAACTAGCTGTCGCACTACTATCGTCATCGTTTCGATGACAACCCAAAAGGTAACCTGTTACGACTATATACACGCACATATACTGAAACCAATCTGTCATAATTATTTATCACTGTTATTTATACACCGTCGAGCCAGAAGTTACTGTGATCTATTTTTAACAATCATAACGGTGAGTCAGCTCTCGTCAACTAAGCGATAAAATTTCTTCGTATATGCAACAAGCACTTTTGTAGTTTGTTAAACATGAAGTTTGTTTGTTTTACATTTATAAAATCATGGAGCGAAGCTCTTTCAGTATTTATTTACTTACTAGATATCTTGTTGGCAACGAAAATCAAACGTATCAAAGGCTTTCTGTATTGGTTGCCTTAGAAACTTAGCCTCACTGATGTTCTTGGCGACAATCAAAGAACCAAACCTCAACGATATTTATACAGCTCTTTTTTTGCCTGTTTCGATTGATGTTTTTACGTCTCAAACTGTGTTTCAGTTAAACAACATTATAAGTATACACAAATAACTCTCACGTGCAAACTTTTTATTCATGCCTTGCGAATTTTAACACATATTTACTCTAATTGTTAAGGTTTAGCGAACGTGATGTATTATGTGAAGATGCAAGCGGAAAAAAAAAAAAGATAAAGAACTTGAAATTTTCAACCCAAATGGCACGTTACGTACACGTGGGCTAAACAGCCAGTTCTGGGACTACTAGAATTCAGGTTTAGCCTCTCCTACTTTTTGAACTACGTATCAAAACGAACACAGACAACCAGCATCAACCCCACCATAATAACTTTTATGGCTTTTTGAGCCGAATAATTGAATTTATTTTGACTTTTATTCTCTGTTCACAACCGATAAGTTAAAACTTTTCCCCAAGTCTCACGGATGTAATATCCATCTTACGGTCATACGTAAATGGCTACTCTGAAATTAAGGAAAAACTTATTCAGAACTGGATTGGCTCACATCCTTTAAACGTATAATGTTATTACCAGGAATAAAAATAATTTCAATACCAGCCACATTTATGATATGCATGTTTAATGAATTTCTGCTATTCTTGGATTCGTATTCTGTGTAGTTCAATGAGTATATTGAAGTATCTTTATATTCCTTGATATATAAAAATAACCTACCAGCATTACATTTTAAAACAGCATTAATTTGCCTCATAAAATGGGTACAATTAAAGAGCGACCAGGGCTTTTTCCCTTGGACCATCATATGGATTCTACCTCTAGGTCTGATGTGGTATTTAGATGCCCCTCCCTCCAATTTTGGAGAAGTTATATCATTGATTTCAATTCTTAAAAGTTTACATATTGGTAAATTGTAAGCGAATTCATCGGCTCATGTATCAAACCCCGGATTTTTCGATCCACAGCTGGACACGATAATAACTAGACCATACGCAGCCCTCACGCAACAAGAATGTGTCATTAACAGAATTACGAGAAAAGAGTAAACTACGAGTTTGTATGCAACGAGGGAAGTATGGGGTAGAAATGGAACGTGGCCTAGTAAAAAATTTGAAAGTGGACCTATAAATTACGATAATGGATATAAACTAGCGTTATTCAGCGGTTTGAGGGTGTAAAACTAATAAAACTGCACAGAAATACGACTCTGTTCAGACTTTTCTAGATAAGCGTTAGGTAAAATGAATAAATACATCAGTAACTACTTAAGCCACAGTGATGAGAACATGTTCAGGCTTGTAATTTAAAAAAAAGTTTCTCTTCTTGACTTGCATCATACACAAGCTTTACTAGAATAATCGTACCAAATATGTTCACGACTATTAGAAAGCAAATATATCTTACATATTTTCAGTCCGAAAATGTACTGTCTATTCACTTAGTTCTCTTGATGAATGTTTATTACACAAGCAATTGTATAGTCACCTGCTTGTTCCACTTGCTTCTGTATTACAGACCTGATTACTGTAAATTCAATAATCCCGTGTAACAAACGCCATGTACTTGGAATAAGGAAAACAGTATTTTTTATTTTCTTATTACATGTCTATATTACTGTAATTTTGATTGTTTTCTTTAATTCCTTTTGCTTTTAAACTGTAGCAGTAAGCCCATAGGAGAAAACCTTCATTACACTAGATTATCTAATATTTCACACAGACGTGGATGAATGAGCTAATTTTCGAGTCAACACTCTATTTATAGAACTAGGCAGCGTGTTGTAGAAGAGATTTGATTCCTAATGTGATAATTAGACGGACGCAGAAAGACGTAAACCAGAAACGTTATTTCAAAGTATGATACTGAACAGATAAACTCGTAAATCAATCGACTGGGCCAATGAAACTAATTACTGACTTTACTATCCATCTATTCCTCCCAACGTTTGTCTAGCAGTCTGTGTGAACTAGAAAGAGAGATTCCATTACAATCCTCGTGTTAAAAACAAACTTTCCACGTGTTTTGCGATAGCTACACATAAGTAATCTGCTTCTTTTTTGCTCACATTCCGCTTGACTTCTATTTACACCTTACTCATACGTTGTTATATGATTACATAGAAATATAAATTATCTTAAACTCTGATGTTTTTTAATTATTTAAAACGAACTTTGATAATCTTACGCGTTAACCAATCTTGTGCTGTTGGCTGACTATAAAAGTAAAGGAGCAGAACGTTTGTTTACCTTAGGTAATCCGGAATAAGTAGGGCAAACAGTAAAATAACTGATAAACTTCGGCAAGTTATAATCTTTGAACAAGAAGTAACCAATGTTTTTACAAAAACAAAACACTGATACTGACATTTATAGCAGCTCCTAAAGAAAATGAACTAAGTCTTTATGAAATAAAATACGTTATAGTCAATAACTCGTTCGGCATAGCCTAACGAACCAGCTATAAGTTCATCGAGAACATGGGCGCTCGCAAGGAAGGCAAAAGGGGTCATTCGCCTCTTTACTTTCACAATAAATCGAACTTATTATGATATAAACTTAACACTATAGTTAAACTAAATATTCAGTGAATTTTATTAAAAACTAAACTTGTGTTTATCTTTAAGCATACATAACACGCATTCTTTTACTCGGTTTACTTGTACTGTAAAAGCTGATTCTCTCCGAAAATATTTTCAGTGGGCGCTCCACGACAGAGAGCTTCTTCGTTTCTTTCGTACTTCGCCTCTGTGTACGGTGAAGTTATGTGCATTGTTACTTTGGTACGCGATACTGTAATGAGCATAGATATTCATGTTTCGTAAAATGTATCGAAATACTGGACGTCTTTACATTAACATGTCTGATAATTACTAACCTCGCTTATATTCATTTGCCACTTAATTTGATTCATTGATATTGGTTAAAACATTCTACTTACTTTATTTATATTTCAATTTATTTGGCTTTTTAGTTAATTACAATCGCTTTTATTATGAATGTATTTTGAGAGGTTGTCTTAGAGTAATGTAGATTTTGGGGTAAATTAAATAACTAAAGTTGGTCGAGCCTTACATGATATTGCTGAGATTTTTGCCGAAATTTCGACCACAGCAAAAGTTACTAATAGTTTAACAGGGTACGTTTTTATTCCCTTCGTGATTTATGCCGTAAAAAATGTTGTGGCGACTATTTGTCTTATGTTCAGCTCTAATGATTATTCATGTCCACTGAAGTATTTAATTTACACTAAATTTAATACATCTTGTTAATTGGCATAACAATTAATTTATATGAATTTGTGAAGTATTTTACTTTGAATGACAAAGTTTTGTTTTTGTTTTTGAATTTTGTGCAAAGCTACTCAAGGGCTATCTGCGCTAGCCGTCACTAATTTAGCAGCGTAAGACCAGAGGGAAGGCAGCTAGCCATCACCACCCACCGCCAACTCTTGGGCTACTGTTTTACCAATGAATAGCGGGATTGACCATCACATTATAACGACCCCACGGCTGAGCATGTTTGGTGTGACAGGGATCCGAACCCGGCATGACAAATTAAATTCACAATGAAGTTAACGATATTTTTACTATTTATTATAACAAAGCAATTATAAATTTTATACAATCCTGCCAAACTGCGTATTATTTTCTAGTTACCAACAGCTTGATATAATTCCAAAGATCCTTGCAAACCACTGACGAAACAATGTAACATTGTTACTATTATATATAGCACACGCGATGATAAAACCAATTCTCATTCATGCGTTGTTCTATAGCGATATACATATGATAATTATACTGGTATGAATAGTCGTAACACGAATATTGCAGATGTAGTGCTAATAAATTTATGTGTATGGTTAACGTAACTACCGTGTATGATATATATATACTCTGATATATCTATATTCAATATATTATAATAATATAATATGGGAATTATATTATTTTGTCGATCGACATTACATTTAGCTCAACTAATTTTTTCTCACGGTCAGTTCCATGAAACTTTATCAAGAATAAGGTCACTATTGGTTATGTCACTGAAGGTGCTGATATTGCTAGGAAAGTTTATTAATAGAGTCTTCAATATGAATTCGATAATCCTTACTTTTAGACCGTGGCTTGAAATACTACAACTCTATGTTTTGTTGAATTTTGACACGTTTTAATAGCGTGTGTGTACAAGTTACGGTAAACATGATGTTAATATAGCTGTATAAGAAACAGAGTTGGTAAAAAACAAGACTATGTATAGTCTAAAACAATGGTTCTAAGCCTTTTCTCCATTAATCTCTTCGCGAACCAAAATCAATCTCTCGCACTCCTATGCATACTCAAACAGATCTGCCAGCGGAACCTAATTTTGCAGAGTATAACAGCGATACTGGAACAGGTAGGTTAATGATATTTTAAAATAAAAACATCATTTTCATTTACACGAACAAATATAATTTTGTTGTTTTTTTTCTCCAACTCTGATATGGAAGCCTTGTCTTTACCGTTTAGGACACCTTTATATAATGCCCACGAACATCACCCATACGGAACCACGCAAACCTCAAGGGTTCGCAGCGTGTTGCTCTTTACGTATGCAGGTAAGCAGTTTGAATATTTCTCTAATTCAGCCTGACTCCATTTTTTAAATAAGTTGTTGTTTCATTTGTAAAAACAAACAACAGAATGATGAAACACAAGTCACAGGAATCTCAACCGTTCTCACGTAACAATATATTTTCTACATGATACTTATAGCTTATTATGCTGTATACGCTGATGAGTAGTTTCTTGGGTGTGGGTATTACCTGTTGGTCATCACGCCTGGACTGTGAATCCAATATTTTATTTCGCGTCTCGTTGGTGCAAAAGCGCACTCCATGCACTGGGACCGTACGTTCTCTCGGATTCATTCATATTTCGCTATCCGATCAAACAAAATCTCCGCACGTGTTTGTGGAGGGAACATTTTACTAGTTGCCTTCCCTTTAGTCTTTAGCAGTTCCAAATTCAGAGAAAATGCTAAATACAGAAACTAATACGACAACAACAGTTTTTAGGTTAAATATCCTGTATTCCAACCTCATCCCACAAGTGCATTTGAAACACAGTAATCACCTTAAGAAAATCGGCAACTGGCTTCGATCACCCAAGAAAGACTTTAATAATTTCTTGTGGCCAGCTAACACATACAGAAGGTTGGGTATGTTATATTGAAACGGGTTTAAGTATACAAACTACCCAAAGTTGCGATGGAATGGCATGTATAAGAACTACATTTTGACATTGTTGGCATACTTTAAGTAGTGCGATACCACCAAAAATTGATCGCCTTCTGGGAAAGGTATATAACAGTCCTTTCAAGCGTAATATATTCATACATTAATATCACAAGCGTAATATATTCATACATTAATATCACAAGTATGTGTTTAGATCGGGAAGGCGTTTGAGTTTCGAAGGTAATGACATCCGTTGTACTTAATTGCATTTAGAACAAAGTTGCTTCTACAACATATTCATTCAGCCGTCACAAAGTTCAAGCATCTGAATAAAGAATCCAATATACAGGTTTTCCATACCAATATATAACAGTCAAATCGCTGGAGGTAATGCATATGGGTTTCTATGCGATCGACCTGATGAAAACGGGCGCTGGGAAACCGTAGTCCTCATTAGTTAGATGGTTTGTGGAAGATCTACAAAGAAAAATGATGTACTTTGAACATGAAAACACTAAAAGAGAAGATTCTGTTATGGTAACTACGTTGTTCGCTCTCTCTCTCTGGTGTTTGGGTATATGTTTATACCCAGGAGGGTCAGGTACACCAGACCTCTTCCTCCTTCTATTATATTGTTGGAATTGACTGATCAATATGTAGTAATATCAACTCTAGACTGGTCCTTTTCAGGGCATGTCCATTTATATTTTTCATTCATTTTTTTTAAGTCTAGTACGTAGGTGGCTGTTTTTTAGCACTATTTTATTAATTATTATTATTTAAATTTGATTTTATCTAAAAATCAGATGTATAAATTTAACGGGAGAGGTGTTGGAAGCAATAGCACCATGGATATTGATGTGCAATAGTGTCAATTTATCTATGTTTAACAAAGTTAATGATGTATGTTAACAGTTTAATGATTATATCTGTTAGACTGTTTTCATTATTTGGATTTGTGTATTCTGTCAATACTTCAGAAAAGGTGGAAGTAATGGCATAACTACGTTGTTTGGCTTGGTTTGTTTTGTTTTGAATTTCGCGCAAAGCTACTCGAGGGGTACCTGCGCTAGCCGACCCTAATTTAGCAGTGTAAGACTAGAAGGAAAGCAGCTAGTCATCACCACCCACCGCCAACTCTAGGGCTACTCTTTTATCAACGAATTGGGGGATTGACCGTCACATTATAACGCCACCACGGCTGAAAGGGCGAGCATGTTTTGTGTGACAGGGATTTGAACCCGCGACCCTCGGATTACGAATTGAGTGCCTTAACCACCTGGCCATGCCGGGCCTAACAAATAACTAGCACAGTCATTACAATTCCAAATATATAGCGAATCCAAGTCCACCATACTTTATTTGTTCTTTTCCTGTTGCGATGTTGATTATGTTGATTAGTGTTTGTGCCGACGTACTATGGGGTTATTTTGACCTCTACAGCTATTAAATTCGACCAGATAATTTTACATGATTAAAAAAATATTTTATGATGCTATCAATTCATTTATTTATAAAAATAATTTAAGGAAATTTAGGTTCAGTTTTATGTGTATTGTTTTAATATTTTACGTCAGTTACTACACTTAAGTTTTGTTTCTTAGTCTTTCTGTCCTACCTTTCTACTTAACTATCTTTAATATCTTCTCAGTGTTTTTATTCTATTATTCTGCCTTACTAAATGTGTCAGATCATATGACTTGATTCTTCAAAAGCCTATTGTCAGAAATATCAGATAGATATAAAAATAGGCGAAATAAACTAAATTACTTGCTATTGTGTTCTACATATTACGTACCAATTTGGAAAAAAAAAATGAAGTGGAATACTTTTGTACCTAACGTTTACCACCCTCAGATAATGTACGTCTATTTCCTGCGAACATTGTGTGTATGAAGGAGCAACTCGAAAGCTGTTCTAACAAACAAAGCTCGAATAGAGACGACCGGATTTCTTTATCATCGGGTACACTTCCGCTGACAACGTTCCGTCACCGAAAAACAGCCGATGTGAATGGATGTGCTCAAAGCAAACAAGCTTATGAAAATACAAAAAAGCAAAAAGAGTAAAAGCTCAGGATACCGAAAGGTTTATAAAACTCGATGAAACCGCTTCAACCTACGTGAATACAGGGACCTAAAACACACATACAATTCAGCTTACAAGCATATATGTGATATATTCTGTTTAAGTGTATTCAACATATATATATATAATACGTTGCATAAGCTTAAACACAACATATTGAACTCTATACAATGATGTTGTTGTTTTGAACTAAGCACAAAGCTACACAATGGGCTATCTGTGCTCTGCCCACCACGGGTATCGAAACCCGATTTTTAGCGTTGTAAGTCCGCAGACATACCGCTGAGCCACTGAAAGGCGTATATAATGAAATAGATAAATGTTTATATATTTGTCCTAAATTAAATTATATAGATTTTGGAAGGTTATTCGTTTATTTTAGTTCCTTTCAGTACAAAAATTTGTGGATTATTTTAGCAAAATGTTACACAATGGGCAATCTGTGCTCTGTTTGATACAGAAAACTGAACTCCGAATATTAACATTGTAAGTCCATTAATTGACTCACTGTGAGACACATAATTTACAGAAGCTTCAACTACTGTCTTTATTTCAGTTTTGTTGAAAACAACTATACTGTTGTAAAATAAAAAAACAAAAAACAAAATTACTGTGCATGTTTTAAACCAAAAACGCACAACACAGGGAAAGGCTTTAAGAAATCCAGAAACGTCAACCATCCTTAAGATCGGACACATCTACACTCACAGAACTGGAATAGGTTGGGTTTCTTCTTGTTTTAATAGAACCGTGGATGTACTACAAGACTGATAACTAAATCACATTATTTGGTTAAGTAAGAGTTGCCTCAGAGTCGCATGGCGGTTGGTGCCGTTGACTAATTAGTGTATTGGTTCGAAATTAGAGGCGAAATTCTGAAATATATCTTATTTCTTTCAACACTAACAGGTCCATTTGTAACATGAAATATTATCACTATTTAGAAGCGCAGCACTGACCACTATTTTTGTACAAGACCGGAAGGGGGATCTAAATCAAAGGATGATGGACACGCTTCCAAAGTTATGCCAAATGACTCAAAAACAAACATGGTGATGTCGCTCATAGGGTGTGTGTGTTTCTTATAGCAAAGCCACATAGGACTATCTGTTGAGCCCACCGAGGAGAATCGAACCCCTTATTTTAGCATTGTAAATCCGTAGACTTAACGCTGTGCTAGTGGGAGGCAAGACTAGAGGGAAGGCAGCTAGTTATCACTACCCACCGCCAACTCTTGGACTACTCTTCTACCAATGAATAGTTGGATAGACCGTAACATTATAACGTCCCCACGGCTGAAATGGCGAGTATATTTGGTGTGACAGGGATTCGAACCCGCGACTCTCAGATTACGAGTCGAGTGCCTTAACCACTTGGCCATGCCGGGCCGATATTCTCGTACTTCGCACACACTGTTTTCCTGATTTTATACATCGTGTTTGAACTATAATGCTATTATCTAAATTCAGTTGTTTGATATCTTCTTTTTTTTTTTTTGCTTAATGATAATTTATGAATCTTAAACAGTTTTTTTTATTTTCTAATGTTGGAAAGAATCAATAATTATTTAAAACGCATTACTTAATATTCATGCACGTATTTGAGTCGACAATGGTAACGTTAGAATATTATATATTTTTTCCATGCATTTGTGTTCCCTATCTTCGATTAAAGCTACAATGAGAAACGCTATTGTTATTACCAACGAGAACTAACACAATCCCATTAAATCCCCTCATTTTATATTGTATTATCATCAGTGCTGTTAATAAAACGATCAACTGAAGTATTCATAAACTATTGTTCAACTTATGAAGTTTTAGTTTAACTGTTTGTTGTTAAGTGCACAATGGGCTATCTGCGCTCTGCCCATTGCGGGTACTAAAACACTATTTTTAACGTTATAGACTATCAGGGTACTGCTGCACCATTGAGGGGCATAACGTTTAGTAACACAAATATACATCAACTTAATACAATTTTAAAATTGTTTTCATGTTTGTTGAAAACGTGTAAATAATGTGTTCCAGCTTACTATTGTTAATATTGTTTTATCAAAGTGAGTTCGAATGAACCTGTATGCGTGTGCGCAAAAACAAATTTAAATACACATAAAAAAATAAAGAGCCGCAAACAAGTCAATAAGATTTCGGTCAACGATTGAAATGACAATGACCTAAGTAGGTCAAGTAACAGCAATGATCTTACCTGTATTTCATTTTAACGCCGGTTTATGGGAACACTTACAGAATATTTGTACGCAAGAAAAAATTAACTCGTATCTGTAGGTGTGTGTCAGAATGGTGATTAGATTTTTTTTCCAAGCAATTTTCACTTTTATGGAACAATACACAATACTGTTTATCAAAAGTAGGTTCAAATAAAACACAGAAGACTTTTTAGTTAAATATGTTACAAATTTTACTTCCAAATATTACATTATCCATAGTCACGAAAAACATTTTAAAACAATGCATAAAAACAAATATTAAAGATAAACTACGAAAGTACTCACTTCTAGATTTTTGAAGTTAAAAATACAAAATGTTATGAGTAGTCATTTTCAC
Organism: Tachypleus tridentatus; assembly: GCF_004210375.1. NCBI lineage: Eukaryota > Metazoa > Arthropoda > Merostomata > Xiphosura > Limulidae > Tachypleus > Tachypleus tridentatus. The sequence goes on along the minus strand of NC_134828.1, from coordinate 65,111,152 downwards.
GAAATTATAATTTCTTAGAATCTTCAATTAATGTATTGCTGTGGCTGTTAAAGGACAACTCGACACTGACACATTTTCGTTCAGTTTTCTCTCGCTTTACGAGCACGCTCGTTATATTTTAGCGATTAGAACTTGTATGTTTTATTTGATTCATTATTAAAAGTGAAGGTAATTACACGTGTTTTTTTGTCTTCTCCAAGTTAAACCATAGCTTCAACTCTTTGTGTGATAAAATAATTTAACCTTCTTCCAACATTGTATGTAGTTCTACTGACTAAAAGCTTTCTAGATTTAAAAGACGACGCAAACCGAAAAAAGCCCTTTATCTATGTTTCAAAATACTTAAAAATAATCACATTTAAGAGTTACACAACGTGTGTCATAGCTCTGACCAGACATACAAACAATTAAATCATTATTCTTTCTGTTGACCTGACTAAAAATATTTTTTTCTGAATAAAACATGAAAAACAAAAAGTCGTCACAAAATAAAAGTATTCATTCTTGCAAAATATCAACATATTTGTTTTTAAAACTGCCTTATTTTAACTGTATTTTATATTTTATTAGAAGCCAAAATTGTTGCACAGATGGAAGCACATTTGAATTCAGTATATAGCAACAACTGTGTTGATAGTGAGGGCTATTCTGATAAGAACTTCCTGAACTTTATCCACTTTTAATGAGGTAAGCCACATCTATTTATAGACCTTTATGCGCGCGTCTGAAAAATAAACAATGCGTGTTCACTCGACTGCATGATCCTTCAAGTTGGAGCACGCAATTTATAATTATAATTACCTGTGTCATGTCAACACTCAGTCTGTATTCGTAGATAATACTTATAATATCGTCACATTAAAGATTTATTAGGCTTCAGCTATCTCTGTATATTGTATAGTTATGTTTTCCGTTGTTCTAACTTTTTTAGTTGGTTATATGTACAAGAGTTGTGTTTCGGTATCTCTAAATTTTCAGTTGCTTTCGCGTGTGAAGGCCCGGCATGGCCTGGAGGTTAGATCACTCGACTCGTATACCGAAGATCGCGGGTTTGAATCCTCTTCATACAAAACAAGCTCGCCATTTCAGCCATTTGAGCGTTATAATATGACGGTCAATTCCACTATTCGTTGGTAAAAGAATAGTCCAAGAGTTGGCGGTGGGTGGTAATGATTAGTTAAATAAGGGGACTGCTAGCGCAGAAAGCCCTCGCGTAGCTTTACGCGAAATTCAAAAACAAAGAAAACAAGCTAATGTATGTATACATGTTACAGTTATATACGTGCATCTCAATCACCTCGTGCACGAATTTTTTTCCAAGTATATTCACAGCAAATGTGTAATACAGCTTTTTGAACTCAAGCAATAATATTAAATTCTGACTAAGAAAATTATAAAAACCAAGTACGTGGACATATCATTCAATCAGTACATGCAATTCAATCACTGAGTAGAGGGGGAGGGGTAGATTAATATAAACTGCAATGAAGAATAGTAGGCTTAATTGAAATCGACAGTAAAAGCTTTTAACAAAAAGATATCTGTGAAATCTTTTTTAGTAAGTTGGAAATGGGTAAACTACCTAGAAGTAATATTGTTCAATTGAGGAACTAACAAGAATCATTCTTTCATCTACAGAACTGTGGTATTTGTTTGTGTATTAAGCAACACTGGCAGATTTGTTACCTGTACGTCACAATGTACAATAGAGAATTAAGACAATCTCCGTGCCTTCAAATGGCAATGCAACAAGTTTGTTATTTTTTTTATTAAGCACAAAGCTTCACAAAATGTTTTCCGTGCTCTGCCAACAAGGGATATCGAAACCTAGTTTTTAAGAGTATAAGTCCGCAGACATACCACTGTGCCACTGAGGGAGAGGGGCAAACAACGGCTTTTTGAGTATATTTAGTGCAATCTACATGAATAATCCGCTTCTTTAATTTATCACCTAAGGAAATTGTAAGTGCAGAAAGAAGTTTATAAACGTTAACAATGTTAACTGAAACCTGCACAATGATAAATCTAGAAACTGTTATTAGTAAATCAACACAAAACATAGGGAGGAAGTGAGGATTTACGACGTCATAGTTGCTCACATAAATGTTATTTTCATCTATCTTGACAAACATATTTTGTTTTTAATCCAGAAACTGAGAAACAAAAATATTTGATCACATCGTGTTTTAAGGAAACTCTTGGTGAAGAATGCTGGTAAATAAATAAGTGGAATTCAATAAATCTGTTTCTTTCCGAGCAAGAAAATCCGAACACATGCTATTTATTCTCAACACGAACTCTTTCGGACGAAGAAATAACGATACTGTTGCGAAGAAAAATAAAGTTGCGATATCTTAAGTTATATGAAGATAGCCCACACTCGAATAAAGTCTTCATTTGTACGGGCAGCACGTCTTGAATGAGACTAGTCTCAGAATAGAAGTAACAAAATAACACTAGAATAGACCTCAAACAAAGTTCTCATAAATCCTAAACCCAGTCAAAACCTTCCAGTTCAAAAGGCAAAAATTCAAAGGATTTTTACAGTATAATATATTTTTCTTCAAAAAAGTTGTTTTTAAGATCACTTTTGGTACATTTGTTCCATTTACTAAGACTGGTTTGTTTTTCCGAAGTTTTACACACACACACTGCTACTTTAAACAAGCAGTTTTGAGTTTGATAATTTAATCAAAGCACGATTTTTTTTTCCATAAGAAATTTCCAACTTCTGGAACAAAAAAGTTTAGTTTATATTTACCAGAACAAATATACAGATTGGTTTAATTTGTTTTGAATTTCGCGCAAAGCTACACGAGGGCTATCTGCGCTAGCCGTCCCTAATTTAGCAGTGTAAGACTACAAGGAAGGGAACTAGTCATCACCACCCATCGCCAACTCTTGGGCTATTCTTTTACCAACGAATAGTGGGATTGACCGTCAAATTATAACGCCCCCACGGCTGAAAGGGTGAGCATGTTTGGTGCAACGAGGATTCGAACCCGCGACCCTTGGATTACGAGTCAAGTGTCTTAACCACCTGGCCATGCCGGGTCTCAAATATACAGAAAATAAACATTTTGGTGAGAGTAATAATATGTGGTGTAATGAGAAAATTTATTGAAATACTGATGGCTGTTGAATATGAAGCAACAGATGCAACTCTTTCTCGAACTAGTTTTGGAGAAGAAAGACGTCAGAATATTTCAGCTTATTAGAGATGATTGTTTAACTTTTTCCAATCTGTCAGCAGAAGTAATGGTTTTTAATCAGAATTACTGAAAAGGTCTGTCTTTCAGGTGATGAAAGAACCTATCAAGATATTTCCATTTTTACATAAAGAACTATAAAACGTTGCCATGATACTCCTGTTCTTTCGACGGAAGAATTCTATTTGTTCGTGGTTAAGCGCAAACCTACACAATGATCGTACGTGCTCAGCCCATCGAAAATCCGGTTTCTAGCGTTGTAAGGCCACAGACATACCACTGTTATACTAGGGGCACGGCGGAAGAATAAACGACGTAATTCTGCTATGACATTAAGATTGCTGCAAAAGTACTGATAAATTATGTGATGAACCAGTTCTTACAAAAAGAAATATTCAGAAATTATGTCAAGTACTTATAAAGAGAAAAACAGAAATGATATCAAGGTATACCAGTTTTTAATACAAAGTACTGCTCATTGCCAAGAGTGTACGAAGAAATTCTAACAAAATTTCCATGATCCACAGTAATAAATAATGATACTTTCTTTAGAACCTAATTCATTTAAAAGACCAGAAATAAGTATATAATCTTGTATACTTGGACACTGGTGTCTGCGGTCACTATTATCCCTATCATGATGTGAACGACCAGCTGCCTCACAATAAAAACTTGTTTCCAATCCGCTAAATGAAGACAGTGCGTGCCCCTTTGTGATAAACTGCCTAATTCTACGTTCTATGTAATAACAGGATAACTTTATTATTACGCATTTTCTCTAAAACACCCATTACTCGATAACGACTTATAAATGTTGCACCTAATTTCTATCGTATAAGATCTTATATCATCCTCTACACCCTAATACTAGATATCTTTACTACTCAATACAGGAATTGTCTAATACATATTTATGTATTACTTTTCCTAAAAACCAAAACAGGTAATATGGATTGCACAGATATACATTCTTTAATATATGCACTACTTAAATAACTAGTTGTTTTACAGCCTTGTTATAAATTACTTTTTGCTAATAAATCATTGGCTGTCTATTCAAATAATCTATGCTACAAAAACCTACTTCCAACATTATTTTTAATTTTAGGTGTAAACTGATCAACCTTTCGGTTTGATTATTTTTTTGCTTTGTGATTAAATATATATTTAGAAAAACATTATTTTTTAAATGTAATTAAAGAAAACTAAATTAATTTTGTAATACGTAACCAATCTACAATGACAACTGTTTCGTTTTTTTATTCGCATTTGCCGTATTATTGGTGCGTGATAAACTCTTATAAAAGGCGTCATGTAAAACAACAACTAAAAGTGAACCACAGAGGCCTTGTATATAGGTAAACATTTCTTTATATGTGTGTGTGTGTGTGTGCGTGTGCGCGCGCGCCTACAGAAAATTGAATGTGTTGCGTCAAAACGATTTTTAATATACAAATCAGTAAACTATGTGACTACCCCAGCTGATACCAAGTTGCAGTGGAAATGGATGTATAATAACTACAGTTGACATTGTTTAGCGTTTCGTCTTATGTTATATGATGCCACCGAAAATTAACTCTGTTTGATCAGTTATGTAACAGCCCTTTACAACACAAAATATTCATATCCCTAAGACCGTAAGGACGTGTTTAGTTTGAAATATAGAATTTGCAAGACAAGGATATCCTTTGCGCTTAAAAGCATTGAGGGGAAAAAATGTGGATCAACTTTGAAAACCAGAACCGCCCAAAAAGACACCTCAAACAAACCATATCCTCGGCATTTTGCAACAGGCGAGAATCAAAAACACAAAGACCAGGGGAAAAAAAAAAGTCATCACAAGCCACATGAAATAATAAGAACATAATGAAGAAATATTTCTAACTCAAAAATCCACACAAGACATGTATACTTAAATTCCTACCATAATTTATCCAACCAACAATGGCATACCTCAAGCAGCTGAAGAATGAAACATGCATTTGAACACGGCGCTTAAGAATTTCTATATAATTGAACTGTTGAATACTGCGAAAACACTGTTCTCATACAATAGGTGGATTGTAGAAAGCTAAAAAAAGATGGGTGTGCTTTGAGCATCAAGCCTTTTGCAATGAAAACCCCTAAAGGCTACTCTCAAGAAGTACGGCCGTTAAATATAGGATGAATTGACGTCGTGACATAGGCTGTAACAAAGTGAAGAGGTTCAATGAATGGCTGCTCGTAGTTAATATTCACGAAAGGGTCAGTGATATTTTAACTTTAACTCAAAAGTATAGAGCAATAACAATTAGCTACTTTTGGCATATCGATGTATTTATAAGCGAGTGTTATTGGTCGAATTTACATAGCTATAGGAAATCATCAGTCGTGTCATGCCAGACAAGGGTTAACCGTTGTTTGAACTATGAAAATTCTTCAAAACCTCCAAAATCAAGAAAAATCGCCGCACTTTTTAACCAAATCACCACACGTCATGTAATGAAACTCACTTTTAATTATTTATATTTGTAAGAAAAATGAATAATCACATAATCATTGCGTTTGTATCAGCCCTTCATAACAACGATCTTGTAAGACTTGCGTGCTCCCCTTGTCTGAAACGTTTTTTAAAAAACTAATTTTCATTGGTTGTTTTAAAACTTAGATTTTGACCGACTCCACTAGCTGTGTGGTCGGACTCAAAATCCTTGTTAATTTTGGTGAAAGGGCTCGCTCCTCTCGAATGTTACCATTACGAGTATAAAGAAAAAAATACAAATTTAAAAGAAAAATGAGAAGCAAGAGACATGGAAATTTTTAAATGTCTTGCAATAATAATATCAAACGTTTCAAGAATTTTACGTTAATACCAAATAAAATATAGGTATTAATATGGAAAAACAGAAAGTGAAAAAAATATTTGTTCAAAATCTTTGAAGAGGAGTAAACTCTCCACCCCCTCTGACAAGCCGTCATTGGCGAGGTTCTGAAATCGTTTTAATATACTATATTAAACCTCTGAAAAATACATTCATATGTACCTACATGTTGTTAATATTAAACACATGGTCTTTAGAGAACTGTTTCATTTTATAAAAGTTCCTATACTTGTAGATGTGATTATTGCTAGTCAACTGACAACAAATAACGGTTATATTGTTACGTATACAAAGAGCTATTAAGAGTACAACTTATCAGTGTCATGTTTACTTTCTTGAAGAAAGACTGTATATTTTACATGCTAATGGGCAGTGAAACTTATTAACAAGAAAAATTAAAGGTCAGTATTTTAATGTATCAATTACAATCGTTCCAATTAACACATACACAAACTATGTTTTGATTATATATACATACAACGAAAGTCGTTTATTGTAAAATCAAGCCAAATTGGGCTATCTGCTGTATCCATCGCGGGGAATTGAATCCCGGATTTTAGAGTCGTAAACCGGTAAACTTACCGCTATCCCACAAAGGAACCCAAGTTAGAGACAATTACTCTGAATTGTAACAAGAGTTTAAAAAGAAGTTTAAGAATGTGTGTTTGGTAGCAAAATCCACTTCTTAATAATTTTTAAAATTATATAGTATTGAATCATAATATCCGAATATTCTTTGTAAAGTTACTGACTTTGTTTAAAAGCTTAAAGGTGAGATACTAATCATCTTAAAGTTTGAATATTCCCACAGAGCAGTACATGACTGGCATATACGAAATAGCTTCGTTTTTAAAGTAAATATATGTATATAAAAACGGCTATCTTTACTGCTCAAGACTTTTTATAGTTCTCCAAACATATTCTATACTGTTACATAACCACCGTTTTACTTGCTGTATTCAATCGTGTTGTTGCTATGACAACTAGTTTCTGAACATATTTTACCACTATTATCTCTCTCACGAGTCACTGCCCAATAAGCTTTTCGTTCAATACCAACACTCATCAGTTAGGCTGGACGATGAGAAAAAAGAAAAGGAGAGATTAAAGGAAACGCTATATATGAAGTATAGTACTTTAACAGTCGCGATTTAAGCGCCAAGTTAGCTACAATTATTTTTTCACATGTTTTAATTTATCTATTGCGGCTCGAGCCTCGGCATGGCCACGTAGTTAAGGCGCTCGGTTTGCCTTTTTAGGGTCGCGGGTTCGAATCTCCGTCTCACCAAACATGCCCGCCCTTTCAGCCTTGGGGGTGTTATATGTGACGGTCAATCCCACTCTTTGTTAGTAAAACAGTAACCCAAGAGTTGGTGGTAGGTGGTGATGATTAGATTGCCTTCCCTCTAGCCTTTCACTGCTTAATTATAGACCGCTGGAGCAGATAACCTTCGTGTAACACTGCGCGATACTATAAACAAACAAAAACACACTATTATAGTTCGAAATGAGAAATTTTATATTTTACACGTCTCTAATCTCAAGCCGCAATATACAATTTTATTTTAGAGGAGGAAAGGAAAGAGATCTGAAGTTAACTTGTTTTTCATAAGTTTTTAGGCCTATTGGTTTTCCAATATTTTGCTGGCTTTAGATGTTTAAACAACGATTACAAATTAAACATTCATCGTCATGAACCCAGGAAGTTCCTCTGTCATGTTGATCTATGCACTGCACACAATCTGATACGTAAATTAACTCCTGCATGCAATTCTAGTCATAGGGACTGGAATGTGTAACGATAAAAGTTGAAACACGTCCTTCCTGATAAACAGATAATCAACACCAATATCTTATTCATTGTTATAGATTTACTGAGCTTCTAAAAATCTGAAATCAATAAAGGTAAAGAACGACAACATGGTATCAACAAAGAAGCGTATATACACTTCGGAATTACATAATATACGTATTTAGTCAATTCATGAATTAAACACTAATGGCTTAGTTTGTTTATTTTGAATTTCGCGCAAAGCTACACAAGGGCTATCTGCGACAGCTATCCCAAATTTAGCAGTGTAAGACTAGAGGGAAGGCAGCTAGTCATCACCACCCACCACCAACTCTTTTACTAACGAATAGTGGGATTGACCGTCAAATTATAACGCCCCCACGGCTGAAAGGGCAAGCATGTTTGGTGTGACTGGAATTCGAACCCGCGACCCTTGGATTACGAGTCGAGTACCTTAACCACCTGGCCATGCCGGGCTAGTAAAAATTAATGGCACGCAGTATTAGTAAACGTGATAAGCTGCAGAGGACATGCAGTTATTTTCCCTTTCTTTTTTTAATACACATGTGCTGCTATAGACCTCGAAAGTTATTTAAGTTACATACATTTGCGTTAACGTCAAAATTCAAATACAGACGTATTAATATGCGGTTAATACCACATATCAACATTTACATCATGTTTCAGACTTTGACACTCATTCCCCAGATTCTTAGAAATGAAGTTACGATCAGATTTATTCTTTATTGGAATGTATAAGAGTTAAGATATACTTAAATAAATCATAACAAATTAAATGAGCGAAAAGCAGACAAAGCTACAAAGCGAATGCTCTCCCCCTCCGTAACGAAGCGAAACACAACATTTTAAGATAAATCCTGAGCATATTTATTATTCTACAAACATGTAGTAACTGATCTGCCATCTATATGCTATCAAAAGAGAGACGAGTAGATATCTGTTAACTACAACTGTATTGATGACAAAGTTTCAGCTTACAGGCTATGTCATATGCCCAGTATTTGAAAGTGGCTATCTAGCTGATTTGGTGTGTCCCGCGCAACCTTCTAGCGTTGTAAAACAAGAGGAATGGATGTATTGTTCTTATGTTGACGGTATAAATAAAAATGTGCTTCAATGCCAGTCTTGAAAGAATGTCGATAAGGATGAGGCACTTGTCTTTTACAAGTTAGAACAAGACACGGCAACAAACACTTATGTAAACCATCCATCCTCTCCTTCTTGTCACTTCTATATACGAAATAAAAAGTAATCCAAATGCACGTGCAACCTTCTTTGATCTTACCATAGCTGGCGTTGTTTTTTTTTAACTAACTTTCGTCTTCTTTATTTGAAACATTTAACCATGAAAATAATTAAATTATAAATAAAGCACAAGAAACGCCATACTGCTAGATGACTTTGTATTAAAAAAACCCAAAAACATTACGATTAATGCTTACACGAAGACAATAACTACAATGAAATAGCACAGAACTCCGTATTGAAACTTTCTGATGTCCATGAACGATCAGTCTCAAAAAAGCATTTTAATTACATAACATCTATTTGTATATGCCTGTGCGTTTAGAATAATGCACATCACACTACTTTTTATTTCTAAAACAATATCAATGCTTGTTACACATGTGGTGATGTACCTTTATATGTTTTCGTCTTCTAACGTTACAAATGTAAACACAATGCAGAGAAACGACCAACGACGTACGGTGTGGAAACATACATGTAACACAATTTAGTTAATTGGCTGAAAGAGCATCGTTAATTATATGAATGATTAAGTCAAAAGTTACAAAAGAAAACTGCAGTTTGTTGAGCGGTATTCGACCTAATGCACAGACTAGATTCAAGACATATCCAGTCAAGAGACTACACTATAGGCAGCCACGTTTGTCTCACAATTTCAACATCATTACACATGAACTGACCTCAACGAATCGCATTAGTTTAGGTTTATTGAAGTTTTGCCAAAAAAAGTAAATAACACTTTAAAATTACACATGCGACGAACGATTTGTATAGAGGTACAGCAGTCTTGGTATTCAAGCACAATTACATAGTATGATATATATGTATATATATTTAATAAATCGTTATTTTAAACACTAAAACAACAACAATAATAACAAAACATTCCTAAAATAACAACACTAACATATGTGGTGTTTTGAGTCTGTTTTACTTCACCAAAACGCTATAGGATAGTTCGCCTGTGGAATGGGTTTGTCTTCAGATGTGGAGGTAGTAAATTTGAGTGAGTTTAAAATAAAGCTCGACAGATATATGAATTATAAGGGTTGAATTTAAATTTCTTAAATTTATTTATTTAATAATTTTAGTTTAGCTAGGAGAATGGGATAGCCAACATGGACCAACAGGTTCCTTGTTGTCCTTAAATATTATGTTATATTAATAAAACAGCTGTTTTCCCTGGTTCAAATCAACATCCACCTGTGATATTTTTTGTGACATCATATATTTGTTTACAACATGTTTTGTTTCCATAAAAACAAGTATATGTGGGAGTTTTATAGCAAGGACATATCGGGCTATCTGCTATGTCCACCGAGGAGAATCAAACCCCTGATTTTATCGTTGTATATCCATAGACTTATTGCTGACCCATAGGGGGGCTCACAACTAAAAGATTAAGAACTGAAATAAATGTTGACGGATCAGTTCTCATAATCCAAGTTACTTTTCTTGTTATGTTCAAAAACACAAGAATAATGGCATGAAAGCATTACTGAAGAAACGATATGTCTAAAAATATGTCTCTGTTTATAAAGTAACAGTAGTGATACTCCACCCCTTCTTCTAATATATTGACTAGACTCACTACCATGCCTCCTGCACATAGTAACTAAATTGTTAGTCCATTCATGAGTCCCATTAGGCAAACTGCACTAGTTTTTCTACGTTTAAAACGAGCTAACGTTTTTCATAGTTTAGTGAATAAAACTATTTTCTAAAATAAATTACGTTTACTTATATCTTGATTAAATCCTGAATGCATTGCCTTGGTTCATTTAAGCATTTTGACTTTGATATTAGAAAAAAAGCAAGACAACAAACGATAAAAAACAGCAATGCTTTTAACCACTTATTGAGTGATTATTTATCTTAATTAAAAAGTATATAATATTAAAACGAATCAAATACGATTCTACCCAAAGTGAGATTCGAACTGCTTCTTTCCAGAGAAATGAATATTCTGAGTCTATCAAGTCATTCCCTTATTTTTTACTTCCATGCACCCCTAAGGTCATTAGTTTGAACCTAGTAGCTGTGGAGAGCAACTGACCATAAGTGTATATGTGTTTTTCTCATAGTAAAGCCACATTAGGCTACCTGATGAACCCATCGAAGGAAATCAAACCCTGATTTTAGCGTTGTAAATCTGTAGACTTAGCGTTCTACTAGCTGGAAGTGACCATTAACATTATTATATGAAAATAAAAGCGAAAAACAGACACAAACACACACACACACATATATATATATATATATATACGCGACGGATGTAAACACTTCCTTTTGAGATCAATGCCATCAAGTGGAATTTTATTCCGTGCTGGTCTTTGTTTCCTGTATGTTTATCACTTTTTGAAAGATGTTTTCTTAATCTAAAATAGATACGTTGCTAGTTTCTTTTGTTTAGATCTGTTAAGAAACGTAAGAAAGTGGTGTTCCAATATTTGTAACAGTGTGACAATAACCCAAGATTGGTCAGTACAGTATACAGTTATAGAACTAACTGTTGCTCCATCCTTCTAAGTTGGCTGGAGTTACTGCCGTACTTCAAGACTAGAATATTCCAGTTGAGGAAATACCAGTCCACGTTGCACGAGAAACACTAAAACTGTGGTTCATGAATTCTATTAAGTTCGTTTATTGATGAATATATGGCAACCTGCTCTGTACGCTAACTTACGGAATACAAAATAATTACATTTTTTTCAATTATGGGCACAAAGTTTAATTCCTCAAAACCTCGGTATTTTAAGAACTACAAGCCAACGTCGGTGTTCCACACCATTAAGCACAGCAGGTGTTCTTCAGAGGTTTCAGAAATTGTTAGGAATGATTTCTCTCCTGACCAAAATGAGATCATAATTTATTAACATCATCCATTCATATGTGTGTGTGTGTGTGTGTGTGTGTATTCCAGTAAACAAAACAAAAAGGGGGCCTACGTGGCTCAAAATATTAATCAAAGAGGTTTTTCTTGTAAGTGACGACGTCACACGGTTGAACAACTGATACGCTTCCATGGGTTAATGGACTGATACTTCCATGTTGGTTTTTATACAAAACTTCTAGTGTGCTTCGAATGTTCTGGATTATTCAGATTAGTAATTGTAGCATTATAGCTTTGTTCATTTAGTCTCATATTTTAAGCTAAAATCACACACCAATCACATCGTATTTGATGGGAAGAAATGAAACGAAACATTTTATGAAGTTTTAATGCATTAGAATATACAGTAAGCAATTCATCCTGAGACCATGACATCTTTAATACGCCTATATGACAACTATATGGCTGTCTAGAAAACGTCGAAAATATTTTTTTGCATATAGTCTATGCAATGTATAAGTTATAACAGCAAATGGTTCTTTAGTGTAATATAGTGTGTGTGTGTGTTTCTTATAGCAAAGCCACACTGGGCATGTGTTGAGTCTTCAGTAGTATAATAGTGAACATATCATAAACTTGTATTTATAATTATACAACAGTGTTAATTATTTTCTGCTTATTTGAAAAATATGTATACAAAGAGTACATCCTTATGCAGCACTTGTTATATTCGATTTAGAACAGCAATAGTTGTTACACGTACACCAGCGTACACATACCTTGTTGGGCTTCCCAAGCAATTCACCTTACAAGTATAACAAGCATAAAAACGTGCTTTAATCAAATATATTTTACAGAGAAATATTCAGTAAATTCCAAGTTTATTTTTTCCCCTCTTTAGCATTTACAAGCAAGGAAGACAAAGAAGTCACGACAAAAAATTACTTTAGCTCAGTTGTGTAATGTGTTTAGTTTAGCTCAGCCCCCCAGTGGCTCAGCGGCATGTCTGCGGACTTACAACGCTAAAAACCGGGTTTCGATACCTGTGACGGGCAGAGCACAGATAGCCATTGTGTAGCTTTGTGCTTAATTCAAAACAACAACAGTTTAGCTCAGTTGTGTAATGTGTTTATGTTTTTTATAATTTATTAATAGTCCTCCTACCTAACTATCCATCCCGAATAAAATAAATTCACAAAACTCTTAGAACTTAAAAACTCATTCGTAACTTTAAGAGAACACATTTCGTTAATATAATTCACAATGTACATTTAGCCTAAAGTCATGATATACTGAACAAAGTATACTAAGAGGGGATACTTCTTGAAACCTTTATTTTTGCGTTCTTCGTTTAGTAAACCATAAGAACTTCTGAGACAATGTGACACTCATGATCAGAGTGGATATTTGCACAAAATTCTCTACATTATTAAAAACGCGCTATTACATTGAATAGAAAGCAACAGCGTTTTGCTCTAAAACAGAATTTGATGCAACCTAATTACTAAATAAACAGAACACGCGACTTTGCAATTAACAAAATGAAAAGGTTATTGGGGCAAAATTTTATTGCTTGCATGCTAATGAACATAATTTGTTCAAGAAAGTATTTAAATAATTCAGAAATAGACATAAATCTCATTTTGGTGATCGGTTAAAAGCGTTTTTATATTTATTTTTGGTTAATATATGCGTATTTTTTTTCTTTTCAGTAACATCACACAAGCTACTCTCTTTAGGAAAAACTCGTGCTGATGAGAAATCGTTGGGTGTGGTGCTTTAATCAATCGTGGTCATGCACAGATATAGTGAACAGAAGGAAAAAAAATATCACCTTTTGTTTTCACGCTTCGGATAGTCTTTGGTAGATAAGCCCACTTTTCACGCTGTCTGGTTATATATAATCAATCTCGTATAAATTCACACGAGAGACTATCAGGTTTCTTACGTGGAATTGTTCAAGACAAAACGAGAGTATTTGGAACTGGAAAAAGTTGGGGTTCTGGCGGGTGTAACCTTAGACCAGGTTTCAGAAGTGACTACCAGGTCCTTATTAACAAGTTACTCAGACCTGTGTAATCGGGTTTACTGTGTTATAGCTAGTAATGTGTTATTTATGCTGGACATTTTGGTGATTAACCGAAACTTTGTTGTTGTAGTACAATCACATCGACTGAGAGTGCTGTCATTCCGTATGTGGTAACCAAGTGAAATTAATATTCTAATCATTATTTCTCAGTAAAAACGATTGAATAATCCAATGAAAGAACAGTTGAAACGAAAAGCAACTTACTCAATCTAACATTTATTTTGAATAAATAATCCGTGAAATGGACGCAGATTACTGCAAAACGGCAGTATGAGGGCTAGGAACAGGGTGACATACAAATATATTCTTATACTTGGCGATTATACAAAATATAACCCGAGATCCTAAAAATAAGTTATATAAAATTTACAAACCCAGAAGGATATCGCTTTCTTCCAGATAACATTATAATAACCTTTCAAAATACAAGTGGTGGATTTTAAATTAAAATTATTGTAAGTGTACGGTGAGAAGTCCATAACGACAGCACTGTCGCCTTATTTTAATCGAAATTGAAACGTGATTCATTTTTAGTATCTTTTTAGTTTTTTTTCTACTAAGGTTTGGTTTGCTTTATCCCTAGAATACAAACGCATACAAGTAAATACACCACTGTTTACTATTTAATATGAATGTCAAATACCTCTCGTAATGAACACGCATATATCTTTTTATACGAACAAAAAGCACCAAGTCATTTCTTACATCTACTATACATTTTAACATCACTTCATCCTCTAACAACTTTCCTATAACCAGTATTCTGATACTTTTCCACTGCTAACTGCGAAACAGACATGCCGAGAAAATTAATTACAGTATTATACAAACTTATAAATGACAAGTGGCAGTTGACTAACGAAAGGGTATCAAGATAAGGAATACATTTCGTTATGTAATTATGTATATAACTATTAGATGTATGTTTCAGTTTTGAGCTATTAAGTTCATAACCATTTATGTAATTTGGGTACACATATCACACACATTAGTAAACGCAACGCCATCGCTTGACTTAAACGAATAATCTAACAGAACAATACTTTGCAGTCAGATAATACTGATGGGACATAACAACTTTCAATACCAAATATATTTTAAAAAAAGCTTTAGAAAAAACAAATTTTAATTGTCAAATTATTTGTGGGGCAAATGCTCAACTTGCCACAATTGTCCCGGTACCCTTGTTATAGAAATTGAAGTTAAATTTTAGTTGAAATAAATATATATTGATTACTGAATTTCGCGCACAGACACTCGAGGGATATCTGAGCCAGCCATTTCTAATTTTGAAATGATAACGAATAGTGGGGTCTGGCCTTCGTAATATAATGTTCCCAAGGCAAGCATATTTGGTGACAGAATTCAAACAAGTGATACCTGGATTGCAAGTTGAGCGCCCTAACCATTAGGTCATACCAGGTTATAAATATACTGTATTGTCCAGATTAATATCCCTCGGGAACTTGCAAACTGCAAAAGGAAAGGAGCGCTAATTAGAGACTTACTGGGTCATATATCATCTCCATTATAAACAAATATATTTACAAGTGGTAGCAAACATCGCCTATTTATTTCTTTGTTATAAAATCAGTGCCCATTATCGCAGTAACCATTCTGTTACAGTGTCATCAAAGACCTATCAAGCAGTCCTGAAACGTACCGGATATCCTCTTTTGATCAGCACATCTCAACAGTCTTTGAAGTTTGGCGATAAGAGGCGGAAAATTGTAGCCTAAGTGACATTTATCAGTTACCAGTATTGATTGCCGATCTCTGCGACTTGGGGAGGGATAATTAGGGGCAATACAATATATCAAAGAAACATTTTTATTTTCTAAATGTAAATTTAACAGGCACATTGCTGCCTGCATCTCACTGCTCAACACTCTCACTCTTGGCACTGTTCGTCCAACCTGGCCTGTTTGCCTTCTGTAACACAGCTTTTATTAACGTTTGTAATATGATTTTCAAGTCCAAACACCCCTGACACTTCCTGTATAAAGTTATAACACCTTTAAATTGCAGTATTAACCTTTACTCCTTTAAGGCCTAATCTTAATTCTGCTAGCGGGGCTGAAGAGAAACGAGTTTTTGAGCATCCCTGCCAAAACTGATAAGATATGTCTAAACGAAACTAACATTTAATTTTGTTTGTTGAATATCTTTTCTAGTCTTCCCTACCTTTAAACTGACAGACTACAGGAAAGACAGCTCTTGGCTTATTTCTTGTCAGACTGAACAACGAGATTTGACCATCGCTCTTACAAAGTACCCACGGCTACTAAAATACGGAACGTAAATATTATTTTTTATAGTAACAGTTCACGAACCATGGAACGTCAGCTTCATTCTAAATGGCCTTCATATACCGTAGGAGACAACCTTCAGTAGGCCCGGCATGGCCTAGCGCGTAAGGCGTGCGACTCGTAATCCGATGGTCGCGGGTTCGGGCCCGCGTCGCGCGAAACATGCTTGCCCTCCCAGCCGTGGGGGTGTATAATGTGACGGTCAATCCCACTATTCGTTGGTAAAAGAGTAGCCCAAGAGTTGGCGGTGGGTGGTGATGACTAGTTGCCTTCCCTCTAGTCTTACACTGCTAAATTAGGGACGGCTAGCACAGATAGCCCTCGAGTAGCTTTGTGCGAAATTCCCAAACAAACAAACAAACAAACAAAAAGACAACCTTCAGAGTTAACAGTAAGCTTTTCATTTGTATGTTTTAAGAAGTAGAAATACGTTATTTACACATTAATAACAAATATTCATTTTATTTGTACACTTTTAAATATTTTCCGCTATTCGTATACTATTACTTACAATACCAGTAGTTTTATTTAACTCAGATTGTAACAGAAAAAAATTTTTTTTCGAAAGTGTACCCACGGGACATGAGTTTACTAAGATCACATTGTAACTTTATATTCTAGTCATCGTAGTCAAACCCTTTTCTCCTTTCATATCTCTTATAACTAAGTTTTGTCACTTACAGGGCCAGATTAGAAGGGGCTAGAGCAAATGAGTGCATTTCCAATGCGAGAACTATAAAAAGTTAATGTGTCATTGCAAAACATATGCTTGCATATCCTGCGATTTTAATAGTTTATGTTTGTTTTTAATTTCGCACAAAGTTACACAAGGGCTATCTGTGCTAGCCGTCCCTAATTTAGTAGTGTAAGACTAGAGGGAAGACAGCTAGTCATCACCACCCACCGCCAACTCTTTTACCAATGAATAGTGGGATGGACCGTCACATGAACGCTAAACCCACTTGGCCATGCCGGCACTTACGGTTTTTTTTTTATAAGAAACATTACGTTTCTTATAGACCTATTACTTTGTAATTTTTAAATTACTTGCTCTTCCAACTTGTACTTCCATAAATGTTTGCTCGGTCATTTAACAAGAAAAAAAAAGAAAAAATCGTTGTCATAACTTTATATTCATTGCAAATATTAGAATTATTATTTTGTATATTATTTACTCCTCGCTTGCGTTTGTGTATTTCGAAAACCGTAGTTAATATATAGTACTGAATTGTATTTAACCCCTTTTTCTTTTATGAATTATAATTTTGTGGACACCCCCCTACAAAATGTGTCTCAGGTCACCCAAGTCTTTAATCTGGCAATATTCGGTCGCGTGATTTATTTTAACATACAAAATTATATAAAACCGTCAACAGTTTCATTGTCCTTTTGAGCTTAGAATGAATCTGAAAAGGCTACATTAGTTCTTTCCAACATGCACATATCTCAAACATTGACGTTTTTCCGTCTACAATATTTTCAGTAAATTTCACCTTCTTCATGTTTCTACAACTGTAAAACTTACATTATATGACCACGTTTTCTTAAACAAACAAGCATACATGCAAACAAACAAAGTATCTCTTACAATATTCTGGCTATTGAGACAGGCTAAAACAAACCATTTTCAATAAAAATGCATATTATAAACACTTGTTAAACTTTTAAACAAGACAAAACGCTATGTGTGTAGTTCATTCATAAATCTTTACTGTTCGTTACAGGAATTTCAAGTTAGAAGCCTACATATAATATTTTCTTACTTGAAATAGGCTGAAGAACCGAAGATGCCAAACAAACGTGATTTTTTAAAACACAAATTAACTTTCAAAATAATCAATATTGTTTCTGAGAATTGTACAGAATTGTTAAGTATGATATTTACTACAGAATTAACTCATGGCTTATGACCAAATTTAGATGTTAGTTAATAAGTTTATCTGACACTAAAATTTTCTGAAGCATACAAATGCTTGTCTCATTTGAATAAAAACAGTTCTGCAGATATTTATTTGGATTAGTAAATGTTGCTAATATTTAGTTAAGTGTGAACATCTGTGATGCTGAGGACACTTCAGTCAACACCATGTTGAATCCAAATGTAACAATTCCAGGGTGAGTTTGATGAAAAAAGAAGTATTTTTTGATGCATACAAAAAACAAATCAATTTAATCTAAATTTGACCTAAATACTTATATTTCACATATGTGCACTAAGAACCTCAGTGCATAATACCTTTTGCTAATTTACACATAGCTATTTCACAAAACAAGAATGTTCTTTCATATCTGCTTTAGATATAAAGGTATTTGCAAAAACAAACCTAAAAAATCAAGAAATATTTTTGACCACTTCATTCTAACAAAATATGTAATAATAAGTTTGTATAGTTCTATAATTTTGAAATCATTAAAAAAATAATAATATTTATTATATTCTACATTAAGTTCCACATTTTGTTTGTCTACCATAGGTGGATTTTATGTTAGTGTATTTTCTCTAGGAATATCAAGAGAGAGGACATTAACTGGTAGGTAGTGAGTTGCTTATTCTTCCACAGTTTGTTAAAACACCTAAACCATTTAGTACAAAACTCCAAGAACAGTCATGCAGTCTGTGGAAACAGTATTGTATTATTAATGTAAATCTTAAAATGTTTAATATTTCTCCATTTATATAGTATCATTAATGTTTCTCATTACTTACCAGTACTTGTCATTGCCTGATTATTGGTGTTTTTGTTAAAATCAACAAAATTAAAGTGACATATTTAAAGCATCTCGTTTACATGTTTTGCAACATGTAACCTCAAATCTAGAACATTACTCTGGATTTACAGCTGAGCTCAAGACACCTTGAAACTTTACCAATGAAACAAATTTGAATAAACATAAAATACTCACATAAAAAATTTTTTTTTCATAAATATGTTTTTTATATTATCATATGATACAGGAGTTAAAATGTTAAAAAACCTACAGTTTTGCAAAAGGACTTCCTTACTTAAATTGGTTAAGTTCCACACATACACAATAATTCTATTGGTTTTAATATTTATTCGTTATTAGAATTACTAAATGTTCTTAGTCTGGACTATTTCATGGTTTTGTTATTGGTCTTTAGCAAACTCTAAATGAAGATTCCTTGATACAGAGAATTAATTTATTAAACTCTAGCATGAGGAACAAGTAAAACAAAATAAATCAACAACTAAAGGCTTTAATTTTTTTTTCATATAAAATGTTAATCCTTTTTATTCCTGCTCTTTGAAGACAAAATTCAAAAACAAACAAATTTCAATCTTGCAGGATCTTACTAAGTTTACCAAGGAAAATACAAAAAAAGAAATCCATAGTTGTTGACCTTTCACTGTTAGAATAATGTAAGCAAACAAACCAAGGAGAAAATGTTTTCTCTAACATTCACTTAAGATACCACTAAAGTAGTAGTACATGAACAAATAGCATCTGTTCATCATAATGATATTCAAGAAACATCAAGCTGTCTTACCTGATCAGAAGAGCCAAGCATCTCATGAGATGTAAGATAAGGAAGATCTAGTGATGCTTTTCGAGGATGATCCATAACTCTGCCTGATTCGTCCAAACTTTCCTAGAGGACACAATTTTTATTAGTTGTATTTCTCTATAATGTTTTTAATGTTTCAAATATAAGTTCTAAAAACCATTTGAAAACTCAATATAACTTAAAATGACAATAGTCACTATAAATTCACATATAAGTAGATTAAAAAAAGTAAAGTCTCAGTGTGTAATAAATACCTGACTTATAATTGGAAGCCACTCTTTAATCAATTCAACTATGTGTAACAGATGTGCAAAGATCTTTATAATTGTTTAAAGTTTGTAAACAAATTGCATCGTGTGGGTACAATCTGTAAAAAGACGATATACATTTCTAGTATTAATGTAAAAGATTTAATTAGATAATTATTTTACAAAGTTAATTTTAATTCTGGGAAACCATAAATGCATGTACAAAGCACTAATTGCTATAAATAATTGACTTTATTGATGTTCTGTCATTTATGTCAAGTCTGCATTTAAATGAATAAATTAAATTCAGAAAAAAAAATCTATGTTACTGGTGAATACAGTATTATGTTTTCATGTTATTTTCTTCACTAAAATGTGAATTTCAGTGAAGAAAATAAAATGTGGAAGCTTAATCTACTCTTTGATTCACTACTACTGCTGCAACAGATTAGTTTTACTAAATCCATGGCTCCTCAGCACTATTGGGAAGAATGAACCAAATATGTTAAGTATGTCTCATACAGAGATGAAGCTAAGCAATTTATTATCCAAACACCTGAGTGTTTAGGTTATTAGTGGTGGTTAAAGGACTACACATCTGAACCAAACAAAGTCCTTATATTTTCCTCTCTGAAGTTTTCTACAGTTAAAGCAAAAAAATATCAAAATCTTTATATATTAAAAATAATTCTTGTAGGCATGACATTTTATAAAATAAATCAATAACTGTATGACTTTCAGTCAATAATCATAATTGTTCTAGTAGAACTAAGTTCATACTTTACAATAGTAACAAGTATGATAAAAACAAGCACTGTAAATCCAAATTTATAAACAAAAAAAAATCTAAAATTTATCTAAATATCACCTTCTCAAATATCCAAAATGAAAGTGCATTTTTTTGTAGAAACCTAAATTGCTAAACTGTTCCTTCATAAACCATCATGCAGGTATAAGCCCTAATATATAACTTCTGTTCACTCCAACTAAAAGTATTCAATCTATTTTTTATAACCATAATTTCAATGCTACTCAAGAATAAAGAAACATAACTTTTTAACAACAAAATTAACAATCTTTCTGTATTTTGTAAGTTACAACCACTGCACATCATATAATTATGAAAAATTTTATATCCATTGAAACAGATAATATATTGAATTATGTTTCACCTTTTAATTCATACAATACATATGTATATGATCTTTATGAAATAGTCATCAGTGTTATAATTTTTCTTTGTTTTTATAGCTCTCTAGACTTTATCTTTTAGTTAATAGCAAAAATATAATAAGGTAAATAAAAATCACATATTATATGTTAAAATGAACTTCATTTATTTTTATTCTTCATCTTGTCTTAATATAATCATGTATAATTAAAAAAGTATATGTGCATTTGCATAATCTGATTCTAAAACTAAAGTATAACACTTAATATGCAAGTTTTACTACTGGTGAAATACGAATACTGACCCAAGTAATTATTGTAAAGATTTTAGAGTAACTAAAGTCTTCTAAAGAGATCTTCACAGTGACCAATAAACCACAAGCTTAGTCAGAAATATATATAATAAATGACCAACAAAACTTAATAAGACACCTAGTCAATTTTCTTTTTTATAAATTATTCTTTAAGACTGAAAAAAGAAAATTATTCATAAATGCACTATAACACGAAATTTAAACAGGAATCCAACTATAATATTATCTTTTATTTAGTTAACATGAACAACATATGAAAAAAATTTTTTTAAAATGTAATAACCTCAAATTCTACTCTGTGTTATTAATTTCTTGAGGATTAAACTGTCAAATCAGAAATTTTTCACAAGAAGCTGGAAAGCTAACTGTGGTGCATCATTTTATCTCTTTTATGTTTATAACACAAGCTAATAACTCCTTTCAAGAAAATTAAACAATAGTAACTTTGTTACAAATGTGAACAGTTGCCTATGACATTTTAATTATTGTTAATATTTGCATAGACAAAAGTTTTATCCAACAGTTTATTACCACACTATCTGATTAACAGCGATTTCATGTGTGTGTTACAACAAAATTTTAACTACTTATGTAAAGACTGATAAGAACTTTAAAACAACAATTTATCTACTATTGTTTTAGTGTTTTTATTTAAGGCCACTTCCTAACATAAACAATCGTGTTTCAAAATCAATTTTATGAGATGACAAATGAGGTTATTTTTATGAACACACTAGCATGCATAATACTTGTGCACCCATACAAAAGTGTTTTTGTTTTAGAGCAAAACCACATTAGGTTATCTGCTGTGTCCACTGTGGAGAATCAATGCAGAATTTTAGTGTTGCAAGTCCATAACTTGCTGTTGTCTAACCAGGCCAAAGAAAAATGACTGCATAGCTAAGATTGAAATATTTTACAATATGTATATATGAGGATTATCTCACTTATCATGAAATTTAATTACAACAGAACATTTGATTAATGAATCATAATTACTGTATAAAAAGATCTTGCCATGTAGAAGTAATCTAAGAAGTAAAGAGTAATACAGAGATTCATTATTATTTCATTTTTAGTATAATCAGATAACAAAAATGATCAAAACATTTTCTTCAACAAGACTGCTTTAACACCCATCACAAAACTACAGTTTCATGCATGTCTTTATCGTAAGGAAAATGGAAAACGACTTTCTCATATATGTAAGCATATTTTTTGTCATAAAAAAGCCATAGTTATACCTAAGAACTTAAGTAAATGTTAATGATAATTAAGCTTGTATACAGACCACTTTTTATACCATTATTCCTGTTTTTCTAATGATCTGTATAAACACCCAGAACAAAAACTCAGGAAAAAGCAACTTAAAAATGTTATTTATTATCAGCAACAGATTAATATCTCTCTTTAACCACAATTAAGAAGATATTAGCAAAAAACAAGCAATAGATCCATATTATAATCAGCCAAGATGTTTTGTATTTTAGAATAAAGCAATTCATAGAAACAGGGTGCCATACATAACTGTATTATCGACTGTTACAATGCATCTTTTGGAACAAAATAATTTCCAAATTATATACTACTAAAAGTTACATTAAATAAATTTGTTCACCTGCTGACATGCTTAGCTTTTTAAGCTAGCATTTTGCACTAACAACCTTGTAGACTTTGCTCAAAACTGGAATTCTCAGCTGGTCATAACATGGATGTTGTAAAAAAAAGAAAAAAAAGCTTTTTGTGTAATTATCTTTTTTGAAGACTATTATCATAGTCTACCATAAACCTCTATTCAAAATCATCTCTCTCAGCTGTTGTCAAAAAAGTTCAATTAACTGTTACAACAAACCTTGATTTTTACAATATATACAGTAGGCTAGTGTCTTCTCTGACTGCACACTGACATACAGTAGAAAACAAGTTTATTTGGTTATTATAGGTTATCTTTATTACACCATAACCAACACTACAATAAAAGATAGATAAAAAACTTAGAAACATTTAAATTACAGTTTCCACCATCTATTCTTGTTCAGAACTCTAATTATCCTCCAAATCATCTTAAATGCTTCTATTTTTCAGGACAATGCAAAAAATGATAAATTGTGTTATAACAAATAAATAACTGTTAAACATTATTGTATATTACTAGTGTAAAAAATTACTTCAGTAGTTCTTACTTTGTCAGATATTTGTCAACTTAAACAAGTGGTTCCAATTTTCATTACGTAGAGTTACATTAAACACCAAACCAAGTCTAGCCATTCTAGCAATGTTCACCAAGATTTCAAGAAAATAATACGAATATAAAATAATTACAAACTTTACTGTGTACATTTGGAAGCTGTCAATATTACATATCATTAAGATTCTTCTTTGTGCTTCTCACAGTTTATCACATTAATTTCTAAATTTTAAAGCAACTAGCTGTTATATATATATATTTTTTAATTTCCAAACCCTTAAATATTAAGTAAAAGTGATGGGAACATTTACATTTGCAACTTTTGTAAAATATTACATGTGTTAAGCACTGGTAAATTTAAATTTGTATTTACAATATCCATAAATGTCAACTTTTAATACAATTTGGATACACACACTAAATGGCATACAATTCCAGAAATTGTTGTAATAGACATTGATGGTACAAACCAACAAAAAATTTCATAATGTAGCCATAATCATAAGTACTGACACATAAAAAAGTCTCAGTCCCAAATTATGACTGATAATTCTATACTTTTAGGAAAGCTATATAAACCTAGCTATTGAAAAAGTAGTCTGAAAAGAAAGACTACATTACTGGTACTGGGACTACTAGAACACCTAAATGAAGAGTTAAAAACTTAAAAATGTTAAGTATAAGAACACAAAACTCTAGTTCACTTTAAAAGCTTTTGGGAGTACTTTTCTATTTTTAATGCAAAATTTAAGATAAGCTTGTCAACTGTAGTTCTGTAAATCTTAATATACCACAAAGCAATTTAGTTTGTATTTCACAATGTATATTTTCATTTTAGGCTTCAAAATGTTGAAATAGTTAATAGAAGGACAGACAAGAGCCAGGGAAATTAGGACGTTATGAAAGGCTTTATTGCAATACCAATACAAGGTGTTCATGATACGAAGGATATACAAAAATACACATACAACAGTAACACATGTGGTGAGGACCTATATTAGAAATATAAATACTTGACTCTAGGAAGTTGATGTGTATAATTATCATCATAAACAACCTCATTTAGTAATTAATAAAAATTTCCACATATTTTCTCAGGCAGCAGACTAGAGAAGAAAAAAGTAACGAATGTACAAAAATGAGAAAAAATTATCTTCATACATTTAAAGAAGATAATTAATTTTGATACAGTATAATCCATTCCTTTTCTATTAGATTTACAATTTTTTCAACAGGTTTTGAATACAAGAATTGAAACAAAAATTAGTTATTTAAAATAGTTTTGCAAAAAAAGTTACACATATCAAATATAAAATAAAAAAGTCTAAAAAAGCACTGAAAAAAACACAATCCCTAAATAACAAACATATAAGAAAAAATAAAAATACCTATAATCTGACAAATTTATTGATTCCTTTCCCTTTAATTTTTATATAATTTTTACAAGAGCAAACATAATAAACCAAATTCCAAGAATACCCAAAAACATAAATTCTACTCACTCTCAAAAGCAATGATAAAGTGCAATGTATAAATGATACATACTGGAAATTGTATTTTACTTACCAGGCACAAGTAAGAGTGCTAAAAAATTCACATACCCTCTAACACGTACTCATCATAAAGTCTGAATACAGTTGTTGTTGTTGTTTTTTAAAGGTTAAGGCATAAGAAAATATATTGATGTTCATTTATTCATTAAAATATCTCAGCTTACAGGCAATTTTTGAAATCCATTCATAAATAAGAGAATAGGACGATTTAAACATTTCTTAAAAACCTTCAACATTTTCTTTTTGATATGAAAAGTTAACCCAGTTATTCAATACTGGGCAAAATGAGGAACTAGCATAGTCAAAAAGATGACTGAAATGATACCACAATAAATTTTTACATTTAAACACACAAAAATAAGAACAAAATTATAATACAAAAGTACTTTTTTCTAATATCTAAATAGACAAAATGTAAAATGCTATTCCACTTCAAAATAAAGTATTTTTTTACCTACGAGATTCTTAAATGATTTTAATAAACTTCTTGCCTGAAACATCAATGCAGTCAGTTAACTATTACTTTGTAGCAGGTTTGCTAATAAAAGTACACCTAGTAAAAAAAACTATTTTTAAACAAAGACATCAAAAGAAAGAATTTAAATTCAATTTTCTTAAAAGGTTTAAAGTATTTTAGTACTTGCTAACTAATAATGTTTCTTGCCTTATTTAACTGTTTATTATTTATCTATACTTTTCCCTCCAACTATACTGTATGAAATAAAGCAACCTTTGAAAATTAAGCAATAATATATATATATATATATATTTACCATGTAAAAGTTGTAGCATTTTTCTTTTGGTGGACAAAAACAATTATAATACTGATGACATGTTAAAGGTGTCTAAAAACACATCAATTTTTATTTCCAGACTTTCAGACAGTGCTACTACTTTTATTATTAAATCCATTAAAATGGAAAGTTATGATACTTTACTGTATAAATAATGTTTCATAACTATATAAAATAAAATAATATCTTAAGTCATTTTAAATCACTTCTTGTAAAATTCTAACATGCAACTTAGTGGGCTACAGTTCTAAAAATATCTCATTGTTAAATTCAGCCAACACACATGATTTACAAGCTCTTTATTTAGTTCTATTAGAACTGTATCCAGTTTTTATGTTATGGGATGAAAGTTAAATAAAGCTCACAACCACCTCATATGCATGTTTGTTTAACATTTTATGTTCATTACATGTACAATATGCATTGTATGTTTCCCTTCACAACAGTACATACAGAAGAACATACAAATGAAACAAATAATTGGTATGCACTTGAATTTTAAAATAATGATGTACATATTTAGAACAGTTGATAAACTGGATGAAAGCACTGATAAACAGAGAAGTGAGACTGATTTGTAGAAGTTCTTATGACAAATATTAAACATCACTTAAGTCAATAACAAAAGCAGACATGAGAGATTAGACTTAGAAACATTCAAAATAAATGTTTAATAATCAGTAATAAAATAAAAGTGTATTGTTTATAGTACAACAAATCAAATCAAACTGTCAAGGTTAATTCTTTACCTTAATAAATTGTTGTATCAGGTTTATAATTTGCTTCAATACAAAAATAAATTTAAATTAAAGATTATTCAGAACATACAACTATCTAGCTTTACATACTTTATACTTCCTCATAGTTTACTTTAAAATTTTACTTTGATGAAGTAGCTAAATTTAATGGAAAACTAAAAATTATCTCCTAACAAAGCAAGTGTAGAAGCTAAAATCCTGAGTTGGGAAGGGGTGAGGGGCTTTAAAGGATAACCTTTAGAAACCCAGGTCAAATACTGTTTTCTTTTTTGAAATTAAATCTAAATAATACAACATTTAAATATCTTTCTAACTAATATAAGATTTTTATTATTTTTTTACATGCTCAGCTCAATTATAATTTTGAGTTTTTATTAATCTTTTCACTCAATTACCTGATTTTTTCACTAGTTTCACAAATGAATTGCAATATCCCCTCTCTTTCTTCCAATTTAATAAGCTCTTGCTACATAATTTACAATCAGTTAAATGGAATTCATTGTATCATAAATGTAAGAAACCCTTAATATAAAATGTTAAAGGCTTAAAGTTGACTCACATGTACAAAACTTCTACAACAAAATATTAAATTGAAGTCTTTGGTTTAATGTTGAATAGTTTTATAAAAGCTTAGCAATGAATTAATAATCTTTAAAAATAATTTATCAAACTAATCCAATTGATTAAACAAAAATTAAGATTACTTACGATGTGGAAGAACGTACTTAAAAAGATTACGATTAACACATTTAAAAAATGCTGAACAAATTATTCTTATTAATATGTTGGGACCAACGTGGCTTGATGTTAATAAAGCATTACAAAGTCCTCTTAATAACTTTATAAGGATGAATATGATGTGAATAGAATTAAAAACTGTCTTAAGAATGATTAAACTGCAAGCATAGGAAAAATTCTTCTCCAAAAAAAAAAGTGTAAAAAACTATATGTATAGAAGTACATGACTAGCAAAAGAAAATGTTTAAGTATGAATCCTGTACCAAAGTTAATATAAAAACACCCAGCCACACATACAACAGTAAAAACACACATTAATCACACAGCTAAAAAAAAAAAGATTAAAGCTACACATCATTCAGAACTGCTTTTAAAATAGGATATACACATATAAACAAACAGCACCCCAAAGCATGCAGTGCTGTGTGTGTGTGCATATACACACAATCAACACTGATTAGTGCTTAAATTTCAATGTGTCCAGAAAATAGTAAGTTAACAATTTATTTGATGAATGTGTATATTAATTTTCTCTTTCAGAATATTACCAGCCATGCATTTTTCATATATTGATAAAGCTTTCATTAATTAAATAACTTTAATGATAATTGGTGAATTCAAATGTGTGACATACAAAACAAGAAGCTAAACAGAAATACACATTCAATCTTCTACACAACACAAAAGTAATATGTGCAGTTAAATCTAATATTGATTTGGCTAAATAAAATTAAAAAAATCATATTTCTTTCTTCCAAATTAACATAAAATATTTGTGTATCAACACAGAATAACTGCATGATTTAAAGCTATTTCAATGACAAAGTAAATTGACAATAAACATAAGTCTTTAAATATTACCCCATCCATTAGATCTACTTAGGTACCAAGTACAGACAAAGATATATCAGCTGATAAAACTGACAACTAGAGTACAGTTCCCTACCTATTTATGAAGAACCAAACATCTCTAAAAAGTCATTAATATCAGTTTGAGCACACCTTTACTGACTTACAGTATGACACATTAGCTGTTCTCTCTTAGAAATGATCTGATGATTGTAGGTTGGTTCTATCAAAATGCCATTGCCCTACAGATAGATAGATATTAGTTGGTATTTCTAGAAATTCACAATCAGTGATAGTAAGTGGCTTCCAATCTAAACCCTTTTAATCATCAAACTACAAGTGGATACAACGGTAGAAATTTCTAGAAGCTTTCCGACTTGACCAGTGATGGTACAGATGTGTTTGAATCCATTCCCCTCCCCCCACCCACCCGAGAGACAAAAGGGTCACTCACCTGGTTTCCCTGGCTGCTCTCGGGCAGGGGGAGGGGCTTGGCAACGCTAATGCGCACTACTCCCTTGGGTGCTCCTTTCAAGGCTTGTACAGCTGTGTCCAAACTAGCATTCTCTAAGTTTATATCGTTGACACTCAATAATCGATCACCAGGGATGAGTCTTCCATCTTGCTGAGCCACACCTCCTGGGACTAAACTACGGATTACAATCACCGTCTCATTTGGATTCATAGGATCCTATGAGATAATTAAAATATAACTATTGGGTGGTCATTATTATTTACATATAGACATATTAGTATAAAGTAACACACTACTACATGTACTATAAAACACTGCATCGGTGTTAGAAGCTCTTCCACTCTTCCAAGAAACATATAATCCTCCACTATAGTTAATATTTTAAAACATGATTCACACTTAGAAACTCTGTAGTCTTACAAGGTATTTTATACATTAAAACTTTGAAATATTACATTATTACAATTTAATCTCTTAAAATAATGTAATATGTTCCACAGAACTTTGTAACAGTTTATAGGGTACATTTTTTATATTTAAATTGTAAATTAAATGTCTGTAAAGTACAATACAGGAGAAATGATAAAACCTATATTGAATCCTTATTTTAATTTTAGAGAGGTCGAAATATTCATTCACTATTAACCACTTTTGAACACATAATTCTAGTTTACTGTGTTAATTTGATATTGATAATTTCATAGAGCTAGCTCACTTTCCATTACTGGACTAGCATATGGGATAATGTTTACTTTATCAAATTTTCAGATTCTAGTTATAACTTACAACTCAGTGCAACCTATTCACCATTAGATATTAAACTTCTTTCCACTCTATATTGTTAGGCCTTATGACAAACATAACCTTCATTTCAAATGTAATTATCAGTCTTACAGCCTGTACTGTAAATAACTAATTTAAACTAAGTTATACATAGGTTGTAAAATGCTAATAATTAGTAACATTTTATATTTTATATCAGTTTAGTTTAGCAATAATTACAATTTTCAGCTTGCTTGGGATCTGAAGTTAGCTATTAATTTGTGTTCATGAATCAAAAAACATTAATCATTGCATAAAACTACACTAAAGTAGTTGCTATTTTTTAAAAACACACAATAAGGCAGAGTAATTTATAAGGTTTTTTTTAGCTATAATACTTAAAACCAATTCTTTCACTGACATGATGTGAAAACATTTAAGTGTTCCTTTCTCATGATAATTTTATTCAAAAGAAGACAAGCATTATACTTTTATCTAATGTATATTATGGAACAATTTAATTTATTACAAAGAAATGCAACTACTGTATTATTCACAAGCTACTTGCTTCCCATATCTTTATTCATTCATTTACATTTTACTC
This sequence comes from Tachypleus tridentatus, assembly GCF_004210375.1. NCBI lineage: Eukaryota > Metazoa > Arthropoda > Merostomata > Xiphosura > Limulidae > Tachypleus > Tachypleus tridentatus. The sequence continues at coordinate 65,080,808 of NC_134828.1, read as the reverse complement.
AATTTTAATTTCAATTTACATGTTTTTAAACCAAAACAAGCTGAGTTTATGACATAAATAAGACAAGACTTTCAGAATAAAAACAACACTAAATTTTTAATGATAGTTTGTTTTATTAATGTGGATTGCAACACCAAAGTTTACCTGATAGTCCAAGATACTGAAGCCCAATCCTCTATCTCCCTTAACTAACTCTATGATTTGAGGTTCACTGGTCCACATGGCCAACCCAGTGAGTGGCTCCAGTGATCTTGATCGAACTTTGCTAAATGATGATTCTAGTGTGATTGCTGAAGCTGTGGAAGCACCAACAGCTAATGATCCATCTGATTTAGCTTTGACTAGTCTCTCAGACAGTGGAGTCAATGAAGTGAGGCTACCACTCAGATGTTGGGACGGAGAGTCCATCGTCATACTTGGGGTCATGGTTTCTGTGTAATCTCGATTTAATGCACTGACCTGAAGAACCAAAGGATCACTAACACTGCTAGACAGAGGCAAAAGATCATCTGTTTCAGAAGGAAGGCATCTAGCACAAACCATACGAACATGAACTGGAAGCTCTTTTAATATAGCAACAACTTGAACATAACTAAGTCCCAAAAGTTTCTGACCATTCACCTAATAAGAAACCAATGAATACATTCATAAAATCTCATAAACTAAATACCATTAGAAACTTTTTAATAATTTGTTTCATTCAAAAATGTTAAGTGTTTTTGTAGTCTCCTTCATTAACTCAAAACATAAAATTCATATTTATCTATAATACTGAATTCAATCGATTTTCAGAGGTCACTTCACAATGCAAGCAACTTTACATTCAAGATAAATTTGGTATTAACAATATTATATAACTGCAATGCAATCCATTTAAGAAAAGAAAGGTAAACACAATGTGATTAAAACTGATACAAAAACTAACTTTAAAGAAAACCTGTAAATTATTAATGTGAAAAAATTCCAAAAATGACTGACTCACTTCTAAAAGCTCATCACCACTCTGAAGTTTTCCATTTAAACCAACAGGGCCATCACTGAGAATAGAACGTATATAATGATGTGGTCTGATCTCTTTTCCTTCTTCAACATCAACAGTACCCTCCAAGCTGATCCCTAGACCACCCCCAGGATGAAACTTTGACAACTGAGCAACCTGGAGTTAAGAAATAAGCACTTGCATCAGGTGGAGAGTTACTTCATGAATAATTTTAAACTATACAATAAGTATGCAATTAATAATATATTGTTAATATCCATATTTTAGATCAATAAAAGCTAAAATCTCAAACATACTGCAGTAATTACAGCTTTTGACCAGACCTCATAGTAGATGTTTTGAGCACACATTTTCCATAATGCAGCACAAATGCTTACTACTTTTGTTTCAGTTTTTTTGCATTCAGTGCATTATACACTCACATTAAAGAAGCACAATATTAACAAAATGCATTAAAATAGCTTTAGCAAATGCAAACAGAAAGCTAATAAAGCACATCATATTTATCCATATTACTGAATTCAACATCTTTCCAGAGGCTGCTTCACAATGCAAGCAGCTTAAAAATTCAAAACAAATTTGGTATTAACAATATTATGTAACTGCAATGCAATCTATATAAGATGAACCTGTACTGTTTGCCATGTGCACCACACTGCATATGCAATAAATTTTACATTTAAAAAACTCTTGTACACATCCTAATAGATTTATTGGACATGGCCTAAAATCTACTTTTTCTTGACTATAAAGAAGTCTTATTTAATTCAAAATTTATGCCACAAAATAATTGTGATACAATATGGTAATATGATCATAGATATTTGTTTATAAACCTTTAGCTAACTTCCCTTTTCAAATACATTTTTCTTCTTTTAATTATGATTTATCCTAGATTTGCTTATTTTATAATCTGTATCTTTTTTGTTTCACACCAATAGTTAATTGATTTCCACAATAACTTTATGTTGCACACCTGTCTTTATGTCACTGTATATATTTTTTGTTTTAATGTAAACAAATGAATATTTGTGACCTTTTTACATACTCTCTACTGGTCTATAGTATATACTTAAAAAGTCCATAGTCTGTTACACATTGTGAGTTTATAGTAGTGTAAGAAGATGTGCTAGAAGCAAAATGTTGAGTGATGTAAACAAACTCTTGTTCGGGAGCTTATGATAATTTTTACATCGTACTTTGGCAACTTCTGTTGGTAATTTGAAACTAATGGAGTCTTATGGTGTACTCTGCTCTGATGTGAGCTTATAAATTAGTGAAGGGGATGGATCTTTATGAAACATCTGTTCATAATTTCTAAAATAAGTGCAGAAGTAACTTTTATAACCAAGATATATTAAAATAGTTTTCATAATATACTTGTTACTGTACTACAACATTTATTTCAGTAAAGTGAGATAGTACAAGATATCACAAGTCCTGTAATTACATTGTTGCTATGAATGTGTGCTAAACTCATCTTTTAGGTAAACAGTTATGGGTAATTCTTAACTGCACAGTCTTTGTCAAGCAGTAGTTCTTATTTCATTTTAAAATGCAGACTTTTCTAAACCAAAAAAAAATCCAAGTTGAAAATGTTCAATGGTTATGATACTTTAGTTTGAGATATGCGTGTTTAAGATATGGTGAGGTTTATGAAAAGATACAAAATGTGCTGAAATTATTACAATCACTCGTTTATGTGAAATAAATAATAACATTTTAATATATTGTATTTTCTAAACTAAAATACATAAAATAAATGTTATTGTGTTTGTTTGCTTGTTTTTAATATAAGCTCTGTGCTCTGCCCACCATTGGTATCAAAACACAATTTCTAGTGTTTAAGTCTGAAGACATACCACTGTGCCACTAGGGGGTCATTGCTGTGTTAAAGACAGTTTAATCAATGTTTCCAAAAATCAGTAATTTGATGGTATAAAAATGATTATCTAATGTAATTATTAAGATGATCCACACAAATAAATGACATAAGCTTAAAAAGACATACCACAATATCAAAACCAGGACCCATAATTTTATTCCATTTGGCTTTAATGACTGCTTCTGTGCCTGCATCCAAAGATCCAGCTAAACAATAAAGTTACATATTGTGAATAAAGAAAACAATATATTAAGCTATGGTAGTTATGAGTGATTTATGAAAGTGTGTTACTTATCTAAACATTATCATACACAAGATATCAATATCTTTTCTAGTTTCATTCAAGTTTGCTCTCAAACTCTTTTATTACGGTAATAATCAGAAAATTATAGTAATAATGCAATCTTTTACATCAACTTATAACCAGCTATATAGGAAGCAGAAGTGTCATCTGTGTATCTGCTTCTCATGCCCACTTTTTATCAGATCTCAACCAAACTTGGCATGTGCCCTTAGGGTGGGTGTGGAGCCTGTGTCTTTCATTGAATAGATATAAAAACAAACCAGTAAAGAGTTATTTTCAAAGGTAACATAACTAACCATACTAAAAAAGTTTGGATGTATTTCATCTTCTTAAAAGAAAAATCAAAATTTTCATGAAGCCATATTTTATTGTTTTTCAGAATTTTAGTGCATGCTGGAAGGACGTAGAAATTTTGACAATAAATACAGAAAAAAAAAAGACCTCAATAAAGTTAATCACAGCTATTTATATTTATATTACAATGTTAAATGTTATTTCATATGAACACCAAAGTGCATTTCCCACCAAAACACATACAAACATTAAATTTAAACAAGCTGAATTTGTAAACAATTTTAAAGCTTGCATTTTTCAATGTAACTTAAATCCTAGACAACTGTAATTCAATTAAACAAACTTGATTGCAGAATTTAGAAAACATAAACAGTTTGGAACAAAATGGCAGATACTTACTGTAGTCATCGTTGATAAGAATACTGATGTCACCTATATCTACTTCTGAATTTATAGCACTAATTACTTCATAAGGTGAGGAATTTGAGTATTGTGTAATGACAGGAGCTGGGGGAGGCACAGGGGTGCTAAGTTCTCCACTAGCTGGAAGATAAGATAAAACAAACCACTTATACATCTCACAAACATCTACGAATATAATTTATTATACCTAAAGGAGTTACTGGAACAAACCAAGCTTAGACAAATAATATAATCAAATTGTTAAAGAATTACAATTAATTCCCCCCCTCCAAAAAAAAAAACAACAACTGATGAAATATTTATTATATGAGCTTAAAAGCAACCAAGCATGGACTTAATTAACATTTAATCAAGAGAACGATTATTGTAACTAGATGACTAATGTACACTGAAAATGGATATTGACACAAAACAACAAATAGTATTCAAAAAATAAACAAGGGTCATTATATGGAAAGAAATAAGGATAAGTTCACTTTTCTTAAAAGCATGTAAAATATAATAAAATAATATGTCACAAAATCACAGAATTGATAGCTTACATGCTTTTAGAGAGTGGTCCTTTCAGACGTGTTCACATTAAGAAGTCTTTTTTTTTTACTAGCATAAAATTAGAGATCTTTCAACAAAAATTACAAAAGCTTCACAACAAATAGTATCATTTCAATGAATCACAAGTTTAAGCTACAATCTACTGAGAACTGAGAATCATCTCTACTACCACCACTTCAAAACCAAAAACAATAAGTACATCCATGAGAATGCTGAAAACAATTTTAGGATGAAATACATTAAAAGATACTGAAATTTAATCAAAACAAAACACTAATAATATAATCATAAAAAACATCTCATGAAACATTACACAATATATAAGCCAAATAAGAGTTGACAAAATGAAGTAGTATTTGTTTGTATACTATCCCTTACCCACAGCCTGCTGTATTTCTTCATACTTTGCACCTCGCAGGTAACGAGCCAGCCTGAGCTTTACTACTTTTCCTGTGTTACGTAACACTTCAACGGCCTGGTGATTAGTATAGCCATGAAGGGGACGTCCATCCACCTGATGGTACAAAAGAAAAGCAGCAAAATTAGCCATATCTATTTTCACAGTACAAAATATTCCAATAATCAGTGATGTCAAGAAACCCACTTGTTGAGAAATTTATATGCAAAAACGGCTCGTTTGGGTTGAGAAAATATTTTACATAGAAGAGCGAACAACGTTTCGACCTTCTTCGGTCATCGTCAGGTTCATCGTGAAGCCAAACGAGCCGTTTTTGCATATAAAAATATTCCAAGTCCCCACTAAAAACTTACAACTAAACAATAAGACTTTCAAGATATCACTAATAAGTCCAAGTGAAAGTTAGAAATGAATTTTCTAAATATATATAAACAAAAACATTCATATTTTCAATACTAACTTTCTCATTTATATACTACTGACAAAGCTGTTTAAATCTGAAAGAAAAAGGCTTCTCAGTTTAATTTTGTAAAGTAGTAGCATCTTATAATTTATAAACTTCAAAATTATAGGACATTCTGTCTACAACAAACAGTTTGCAAACATACCATACACTATAACTAAAATACCAGAACATGAGCCTACAAGTAGTTATCTTTGCACTGGACTGAACTACAATTATTATATATATTGGAACTACATCTGTACTATGAGCTAAAACATTTTATTTCTGGACACATATGGAATCTTTGATATCAACAAAACTGTAGTAAGCAGATGAGGTCAACATTAACATGGAATACAACTTAAGGTGTCACATCGACAACGTAATTTTAAAACCACTACATGTAATGTACTTTTCTCCACAAGTGGTTTATATTTACTCTTAGGACTGCAGGTAAAGTACTAGAACCTGAACTTATTAGAACAATTATTCAACAGAGCACAGTGCATTTCATGATTTTGTACAGTTACAGTCAAAATGTAATTGAAATTATTTTATTATCAATGTATATGAATAAACTAAACATCAAAATGTAGTTTATAATACAACTATTCATATTACATAACCTTTAATTTCTTATTTATAAAAGGAGATTTAAAAAAAATTATCAGTCTTCACTTGTCTGTATCGTATGACATTTATTCATACTGAAAATTCTGATTTTCTTTTATCCCAATATAACTTCATAACTTTCTATGGAATTCCTCCCTTATGCAATATAAATACTAAAGTTAAACTGTCAATTTGTAGTAGCAAAGTGTTTTGGTTTACAGAAATGAAAGATGCATACTACATCCCTCACAGACCATCCTGCTTTCAAAAATTGTATAAATTCTCTCTGACATTTGCTGTTGGATTATTTGTAATCAACAGAAAGGCAAGATTTCAATTTACTGATAGTTTTGGAGCCTCAAGCTCTTCTATTAGAAAGGTGTCACAGTCACCATTAAAGCTTTGTTTGATTGGGTGTGGTAATTAGTTAAGCCATTTCTAACTTAGACAGCCAAGTAAATTATAGTAGTTTTAGCACATTAATAATTTTATATGCATGGCAATATTTCAAATTAGAAATGTTTTTTGAAACAACACTATCGTTATCAAGAATTAAGCTTTATGTTTAACATGTGCTTTTATGATAAGAGTATAAAACCTGAAAGAAACAAGATCTGAGACATAAGCATTAAATTTCTTGGTTTTTATGTATATTTTCATTCATTGTTATGAAAGGAACTAAAATGCAAAAATCAGGAATTATTTGGTAAGATAAAAAATTTTAAATTAAATAAAATAAACACAATATTCATCATTAATGACTGTAAGCACCAAGTGCAAGAACATTAGTGTACTTGGATTTGTTGTTTACACATAGTTGTGCTGTATAATAGCTAGTCACTAGCATAAGTGAGAGTCTATATGCAACTTTAAGAGCATACAAATAAATTAAATATATTAGTTTTAGCTGTAAAAATAAATAGTGTGTGACTGTCTGTTAAGAATAGGCAGTAATTCTAAGAAAAAAAAGGGATAATTTGCATTTTGTTTTTGTTTTATAGTGATTATGAGGTCAGTCAAATGAACAAAGTCTCTACATAGTGTCAGAATAGAGAAAATAACAGATACATATACATAGTTTTACTGTAAAGGAAGCATTTCTAATCTTAAAGTAATAACCACCTTGCACTTAGACTAGTCACATTCTGGGTGAAACTGATTAAAATACTTTATGAAAAATTCTGATTTTTACATACAACATGGTTGTCATATTTACTAAAAGCTTATCCAATTTTGTGAAAATACATTAAATTCCTACTAAATTATAGCATGTATAGTTTCTCAGTTGCATGTTGCTTACAAAGTTGTGTAAAATACACAAGAATGTCTCCAGTGAGATAAGTAATTTTACTGGACTATCATTCATTTATATAAATTGAAAAGTAACACTGAAATACTTCAGAAATATGATTTTTTTAGAACTATATACTTTATCATAAAGGTTTTAGCAACAGCATGTGGTCCATGGAAGCAAGGGAAGCGGCATTTTCCAAATATACGTTAAAAAAAAATTTTAAGTGTCAGCTAAATATGACATTATGAACTTGCAACTGATTCATACAGAAGCACTCTGCTACACCATACGTAATCAGTAACCATCTTGTATGAACAAAAGCACTATTGGGAAGAATCTGGATTACAACTTGCAAAATGCTTTCTTTCTTAAGTTGATTTTAGCATTTTTCCCACTAGAAAAGGCTTTATTTCTAAAAAAATTTTGTTACATAACATATTCTTTAAAACTATAATATGCTTCTTACATTAATAATTTTCTGAAGAAAAAATTTCAAATTCATACTTGTATTTGTGTGTGTGTGTATCTTGAATATTATATTGGCCTCTTCTATGGCACAAAGGAAGCAATTACCAATTCATCTTACTTCAAAATACGTGCAAAATTATTCATATCACTAAAACCTTAAGTAAAATAAATAATTTAAAAATAAGTTAGCATTTTGTAATTCTTATTTTATAAACTAAAATGTACAATAAACAAATCAAATATAATAAAAAATAACAATAATTTATAATAAATTTTCTTGCCATATTTGGAAACATGTTTTTTCATAACCTGCAACTCACACTCATGGTTGTTTGTTACCTCTCTGATGTCACATGATAAGCAAGTACTTCGGGAATTGTATTAAATAATAATGTTATATTTTGTATGCATAAATTTTTTTATGAAGTGTCACCCTTCAGTTTTTAATAGAGATTCAAAAGATAATAGGAAAAATTGTAACTGTATTATTGAAAGTTTATTAATGAACAAGTTTCATATAAAGTTTTAGTGATAAAGAAAGCATCATCAGAAATGGTAAACCACTGCCAACTCTAAGCCTGACTGGAAGAACAAAGCAGTGCATTCAAAATTCCAATGTAAACCAAAATGACAGGACATCTTGGTTGACTGCTTGTCCTAACTTGCAGAAGCTTTTACGCTGGTCACATTTATTATTTAACAGTGAATTTGGGGCATGGAACTCAAGCAGATTTGATAATTTAAATAACATGCAATAAGGCAATTAAAAGATATGAACATTTCTCCAGTCATATATTTTCAACTCTAGGCCCTAGCTAGGTTTGGAAAATCACAGATTGAGTTCCAACTAAACAGCCAACATAAAATAAACATGTAAATGTATAATGAAAAGGTGAGAAGAAATAGAGACATTTAAAACAAATTAATAGACATGGTATGCTATTTGGGTGAACAACAATTAGCATTTAGAGGTCGTGATGAATTACTAGTCTATTAACCAAGGAAATTATGTGAAATTGGTAAATCTGTACAACAAATATGATTCATTATTAAAATATCATTGAGAGAAATCAAGTTTTTTTTTTGCCTGTCAAATAGAATCCAGAATGACTTGAAAATAAAGACCAATAGTTTCTATGAAGATGTAATAAATTTTATTCAATTAAAAACAAAGGAGGATGGAATTAACATATAAATAAAGTAACTGAATATGTCTTGTTTTTGTCATTAATTGGAACTACTTAATCTTAAATATAATTAATGACTACAAGTAATTAATTTTATCTCTATTGGCCATCCTGTACATCGTTTTTTATTTTATAATCCACTTTTTTATAATTTTGCTTCCCCATCAGAACAAATCATCACATGCCTGTGGTTTTCAAGTCTTCTACTAGTCTAATTTTCAAAATAAATGCATTTATTCTTATAAAAGAGAGCTAGTTTTCAGTAGGTAATATCAGGAACTATAAATTGCACATTACTGCAAAAAATAAAAAGCAATCAGGGCCAATGGTTACACAACTATGTGATTTTAAAATCATTGTTGTTGCTATAAATCTTAATTATCACACAAAGGACATATTTATGTTTTACAATGAGGACTGCAATAGTAATTAAACCAATTCATCATGACAGTAAGGTAATGTTAAACAAAGCTTCCTTGATTTGATCTTGAATATGTACATAAAGTTTTAGATTGCTTTGAAAATAGTAATTCATTGCTGTTTATTTACCTTACAAATAACAAAAGGTGGGCAAGATGACACTGTAGCACCAAGTCAGGAAAATCAGTTTATCAGTAGTCTTGCTTTCACAAAATAACATCAATACAATATCAACGCAATCTGCCATCTAAGATAACTGGGCATTAATAATTAGTGTTCACTTTCAAGTCACTACAAGTAATATTACAAGATTCACAAAAAATAAAGTGGCATCAAGATTCTAATTTAGCTTTCTGGAAAACACCTAATATTTCATGTTATTCAAGTTTCATCTCTTGTCCTCTTACATTTTTTGACAGGAAGCAATTTTGATGCCTATATTCCCTGACATACAAATCTTTAATTTAATGTGTTTGATTTCACTGTTAATAATATACAAAAAATGGTTATAAAAAATAGATATAAAAAGTTGACTAACCTCAATAATCTGGTCATTGACTAGGATCTGCTTGCTTATATCAGCAGCACTCCCTTTGGCAATACTTTTCACAAAAATTCCAGATAACTCTTCTACCAGAAATAAAAACAAGGATTTTCAGAGTTAAACTTTCTTAGTTATTATCCTACTGAATTCTAAAAATTTAAATAACATAAACCAAAAAACAATCATTACAATTTTAACACAATAATCAGAGTTGATAGTTAATAATGAATGAGACTCAACTGTTTTCATTGCAAAGTTCAGTTCAACAAAGTTATTTCAGTTTGTGTGTGTTCAGAAACTTGTCTGGATTTTAAAGTTTAAGTAAAAACTCCAAATTAGCAGGAATGTTAATCTAAAAAAAAGTAATTAATTTTATTCATGAAGAAAGGATATATATAATTCACTAAAACTGAATAAAACATACTTTTCTTATCAAAATATTAATTAGATTAACTTACTACTCTCTTCCTTAAACTAAGCATACTTTATAATCTGTGTTGCTTCAAACATTAAGTAAAATAATACAAATTTAGTTTAACTATTGAACACAGTGCTTAACTTTCTTGCAACATGTAGACCTCTTACAACGTTTTATTCAGAATTTAACTAAACTACTTTATGACCAATGTATACAGATATTTTGACACCAAAATGAAGGTAATTAATCAAATTTTGTTTAACTTTTAATATCATAATTTAAAAAATAAATATTTAAATAAATTCTTAGTGTCCCCTTATCAATGCAACATGGCATTTGTTTGTTCTAACTTGTCCATTTTCTATTTTTCATGATTCTCTTTATAATATAAATTTAATGTAAATTACTCATTATAGTACAAATATTACACTAAGGCATAATAAAATTTTTAGAGCCTTCAGACTTTTCTGTTTACAAAGATATATCTTATAAAACCAGACCCACTCGCCACATCCTCTCTTTCAGAATTGCTGATAATTTTCCCTGACGTTTTCTGTTAATGTCAATTATAATCAACAGAAAGAAAAAGTTTTAATTTCCCAAATGATAATATAATGCTAGGTTTGTTCTTAATTCAGAGTTTTAGCTGTTTTGCCTACAGACTGAAAGTTGCTTTTGCTTAAGTTCAGAGTATGTAACTATGGGAATTACTTCAAGGCATTTCTGCCTTAGTTAAAAAGTCAGTTAACCCTTCCACTACTAATTCTGCAATTACAACCCTTCATATGATGACTACCATACTATCACTCTTAACATGTTTTCATGCTTTTAGAAACATTACTACTCTTTGGTGTACAAAACATTGTATTTCTTAATTAAGTATTTTCACAAAAATTTGTCCATGATCATATGGAATCAGAGTGTTGATTCTTCTGAATGAAAGTGATCCTCAGTTTATGAACAAAAATATTTTTCTTCTCAAAATTATCAAATTTCATTTGTGTAATCTATAAAAGAAACCTCATAAATAAATACAAAACATTCTTTTTCACTAAAATGTTATATTTTATCTGCTTTTCTACTAACTGAATTCTATATACATTTGATCAATTTGACTGAACACATAACTACCATAAATAAAATAAATTTTACTGTTCTGTCTTTTTTCTGTATTGATTACAAAGTTCCAAAGTACTTCTTCTTAGTTCCTACTTCTAATCTTTCAACATCTATTTCCTAAATTTATTTTACTGTTAGCAAATTAAGTAGAAATCTGCTAAATATAAAATGATGAATCATCACTGTTAACATTAGACTGCTTAAATGATGCCATAACATGACACCGATAACAAAGTGTGTATGGTGCAGGCCAAGGTTATCACTGAGTTTAGCATAATCCTGGCTCTAAGAACACAGCAGGAGAGAATTTGTTGACTTGTTTATAGTACAGTTGTTTCAACCAGAATTGTCTAAAGTAACAAAAATGTGAGAAAATGTTTGTGATATAGCTCTGTACAAATTCCAGGCCAATCCAGTAAACTTGATCTAAGTATTTGAATGTTAGTTATCTTCCAAGGATAGTTGGAATTTAACAGTATAGGTGTACAAAGTGTGTACCTGCTTATGAACATGTGTGTCAGCATATATATATAATTATTATTATTATAACAGTTTAATCATAAATGCTTAATTTTTAGTTATTTCTCTTAAAATATGCAACAATACATAAAAAACGTGCAGAAAATCTATGATTTCTAGTAGTTATAATATTAAAAAAATTGTCTTGTACTTGCAACTCATACTTGCTAAGTTTCAATTTATACCTCGTTTGTTGTCTCAAGTGGAGTGGGAAGACAATTTTTATAGATTTCAAAGATATATTTTAGAGGAAAAAAAAAAAGAGATAATTACCAAACTACTATACCTTACGATGTAAGGCCACTGTAACTTTCACAGCTTTCTAAATAAGCTATATGATTTGGTTTGTTTTGAATTTTAAGCAAAGCTATCGAAGGACTACCTGTGCTAGACATCTCTAATTTAACAGTGATAGACTAAAAGAAAGGCAGGTAGTCAACACTACACCCTCCCAGCTTTTAGACAACTCTGATACTGACAGAAACTGGGACTGGCCATCAAACTATAATGCTCCAATAATTGAAAGGGCAAGCATTTCAATATTGAGACTAAGATATATGTGGATTAAAAAGAAAAGTAATTTCTGTTCAGAGCAACAACCCAGTCAACAGACTTCAATATTTCCTATAAAACTTAGGTTTTTCTCTTCTTGATAATTATTAATGACTGTGAAATGTACAAAGTTTGGAATGCACTCTTTCTATTGGTTATAAACATGTACATACCAAAAGTAGTAATAGGTGCTACTTTGGTAGTCTCACTAAGCATACTGCTATTTCAGCAAATCAAAAAGATAGGTGGTTCTTATTTTGCATTTTAGCTTTTCACTGTCCACCATTTGAGCTTCTAATTCATTAACCACTATAAACACTACACTTTAAGCATAATACATTATAAATTGATCAATAAGACAGGAAGTCACGCAATGTGACATCGAAAAAAGAATATTTAGCTATTTTTCATATTTTCTTTTGAATTATGAACAACTTTTTGATGTGCCAATTTTATTGACACAGAATGATGATAAGTTTAACTAAATTTTGAAAATAACTCTAAAATATCATGACATGCACCCTTTCACTTGTCTGCAGTGAAAGGGTTAAATTATGATTATAAGAGATGTTTCCTTTGTGTGGGTTATTATTCTATGTTCTTATGTGCATTCTTCAAAGAAATAAAAATTATTTAATATACTAATACCATCATTGTAAAAAAAAACGCTTGCTTAAATTTCCTTAGCTAGCTAACAGCAAAAAAACAAGAAACCAAAAATTTCTTGTTTTTACTGTTATTAAGGTGATTGAAATATAAAAAATAAGAACTTATTAGGTTAGATAATAAAAAATATTAATTAAAGGTATATTTGTGAGTAGCTTATGCATTAGGTAATTCAAAGCAATAACTTACTGTTTATATGGCAATATTATTAGCTATACCCAATTCAAAGTGCAATCAAATTAAGTATAAACAGATTAAAGTGCTATGACCTTTAAGCTATTTAGGATAAACAACTGTAGTTTTCTATTACAATCTGCAGTCATTCTATGAAGACATAAAGAGTAATTTAAATTTACAATATCTTTGTAGTGCCTGGCCAAATTGACCAAATTCACATATAACATATAAAATATAGTCTTATTGGAGAAAAAAAAAAGTTTGATATTCATTTAGGAGTTTTTGGACATCACATAAATGACATTTGGAAACTGAAAGATGAATAAATGTATTTTTAACCTCAACATGAAAATCACCTTACTTGTGTACCAGTCAGAACACTCACTCCATATATTTAGACAAATCTTCAGTAAATACTGCAAATACTGAATTAAAAAAATCTGATATCTTGTGTTATAAAGATTCATTAAGTGTTTTCAGAGTTATAGTATGTATACATTCATGGTTTCAAGTTGGTTAAAAAGTCTTGTAAGATATACAGGGTTAACAACCAATTTTTATTTATAAGAGGTAGTCTATTTAATGTATATCTTAGTCATCAAAAGTGTATATACAACCATAGTGGCATAAAGGTGTATACCTTTTTCACACACATAGCCTGCAATAGTTACTCCTAGTCCTTGTTGATCTTTTGTTAATTCCACTTCAAAAGTTTCCATTTCTGGAAGATTATCCATATCTTCATCTTCAAGTTCCTCTCTAGCTGATTGAGTTTTCTCTTCTCTTTCTTGTTGGTCCTGTACCACAAAGAAAACAGTTAACAAGTTAATAAAAATGTTTAGAAATAAATAAACAACTTATATGTACATATTCCACATGTTCATCTCAATCAACACTTGCAGTTTATAGAATTTACCCCACTAATGATGTTTTCAGTTATTTGCCAAACTTGCAGTCAAACAATTTTGGCTACTGCTAAAACAACCTGCTATAGCAATGATTTTTTCACCTGGTTTTTTTATACTTGTTTATTTGAAATGTGCCAAAACATGCATCACAATTCCTGACAATTTGCAACATAACACTAATGGAATATAAATTCAAATAAAAGTATAAATTTGATAATATTTAATATTTTAAAAATATGTTTCTTTTTATAGATGTGGTTAGCTACATTTTCCAGTGAATAATGATATAAACTCTCTTAAGTGTCATTCAAAGGATTTGAAATACACCTGCTTTGTTTTTAAACAGTAATAAGCAATTCATATTATTACTTTTTGATAATCCATACAAGAGATAAAAGCAGACTTATAACAGGTGAACTATAAATTTGTAGAAATAGCCAATATATTTCAATATGCATGAGATCTCAAATGCTCTGTAATTTCTAATTTTACAGTTAATAATATAAAGCTTCTCAACATTCTATAACACTGTGAATATATTTTTACAGACTTCTCTTGCTTTTTATTAACATTTTGAAACTATTTTTTTTTGAATTCATGCTGATGTGATGAATGACTGAACGAATAATCCACACCAAAAGACAGGAAACATTTATCAAAAATACAGTCTATATATCAAACAAACTACCTGTAACAGATGTATTAATTTAATAACTGCACAAATATGTATATGAATGTAAGCTGCTTTAATTCCTTTTATACACTTGGCACATAATCAAGTTAAAATTTAATATTTTCTAAGCTGCTTTAATTCCTTTTATGCACTTCACACATAACAAAGTTAAAATTTAATATTTTCTCATTCAAACAGTATGTCCTTCATGTTTTCCTTCTAAAGTAAACTAATAAGCAATTTTGTTTTTATCCTTAGTTTTATTAATTAAATGATAAATTACATTACACTTTCCAATTGGTGATTTTCTTTACTTTTAACAGTCCTAAGTTTTCTTGTTATAATTTAACCTAAATGTAATTATTATAAATTAGAACATAATCTTACATCCAAATGCAATAGCAGAAATAACTGTTCATAATAATGATACACTAGCAAGAGGTGCTCCCAGCATACTAAAAGTTATTCTAATATGTGGCTTATATAAATAACATTCCAACCACTTCAATGTTGTTGTTTTTTTTGTATTCCAGCCAGACTGATGAGCTCTGGCACTGAACAAAATGCATCATAAGCAATGGTTATAGCAGACATAATGTGGTTGAAATAATATTTTACAATCTTCAAAAAACATGTATTATAAAATACAAAACCTAAAACTATTGTCTTATGGTGAATATAATTGATAATAATCCCTCTCTGTCAACTAGAGAGTGCTTATTTATCTTTTTTTTCTGTCGAATTACATCAAGAGTGAGAAATAACTATCATCATTATCTATACTGAAATAAAGCTTGCCTGATAATATGCAACACAGTACCTCAACATATTAGAAATTACATTTCTGTTCTGGATCAATAAATTCACAAAACTCTTTTACACAGGGATATGTAAGATATTACTTAAGTCAGTCTGAAAACTATCAAATGTAATATAAAATTAGTGTGATTTCTTGCTGTTACTGTTTTAATTTATTTGTGAATGCTTGTATTTTATGAAAATGATTAACCTGTCAAGCTTGATATGTACCAAAGAGTAATGAAATACACAAGTATAACAGTAAAAAGTTAACTTGTCCTCCACTTGCTGAATTAGTATGTACTTACTAAATAGCTTATATCTTTTTCTGGTTGAGCCAAAGCTCTATCTAAGTATATAGTTCCATTTGGAGCAAAATCATCCTCATCATAGGGTATGTCTTCCATATAGCCTTTCTGATTTTGTTGAAAGAGTGCCAACTGGTGGTCTACTTCATCAGGATCAGAGAGGATGTGAGTCGGGACAATGGGAGCACTTTGGCTGAGTGTTTTGTAGTCAACAAATGACAAGTCTACAGGTCGAGCAACAATCAATCGAACTCTACTGCCAGCCTGTCTTAACACTGAAGCTACTTGTTCTGACCTCATCCCTCTAAGATTAACATCTCCAATTTGAAGGATATGATCACCACTCTGAAGTCTTTTATCCTGCAATAAAAGTTTAATAAATGATCTACAAAGAACTACTTGTTAGTTCTTTTACAAACTAAAACCCTTCAATGCAGCAATTAATATTAAGAAATAAATCTCTTAAAGATAATTAGTATTTTTAAATTCATTCTCTCTTATTGAACATTGGTATTTTTTGTCCTACCTTGTCAAAGAAGAAAAAAAACAAACTGTAAACAGTAAAAAAATTATGGAATAAATTTTATAGTCATTTTAAAATGAAACCCTTAATCACAACTACATAGAGTTAGTTCTTGAAATAAGGAGTGTTTAGTTAAGATATGACTTTTAAATATGCCTTTATTTATTAATTATACTAACACAATATTTCAAAAGAAATTAGATTTCTGTTCAAAATACTTAGATAACTATGGAAGAACAAAAAATATTAAACTGATCTTCACTGTTCAATATTGGTGTTTAATATGCACTAAATTAATTGATCAGGCAATGATTCTTGATTAAAGCTGTATGTTGTTAAGTTTAATGTAGTTAATAGCATCAATCTCTGTTGTATTGATTCTGTTAGTCAGTTGTGAGATATTTAATCTTATTCTCAGCAGATACAATAGATACATATATACACACACAAACATTTCTTATGACTTGTCTCCCACATTTTTTACAAATGTGTATAGCAATAAAAATGGCCAGTTTTTAAACAAAATGTATTTCATTTTTATTGAATCAAGACATTATTTTCCTATAGTTAAAATATGTTTCTGATAGGTATGTTTTTATTTTTCTCACATTTATAGCTGTTCTTGTTCAGTGTAGCCTTCTACATGCAAATATTTGTTTGCATAACACAAGTTTTGATCTCCCACATAACACACAATCAATGTGGTTCAACTGCATCTTGTATGTAAATCATCATGTTACAGTACCCCACCAATAGAAGTTTGGCACCCCCTTAATGCATATGATTTCCTCTATTTAATTCTACTAAACTATCACTTCAAAATAAGGCAGGAAAAAGAGTACCAGTTTTTAATAGGGAGGAAGATTGGAAAGTGTGAAAGGAGGCAAGCACCTATTAGAAATATATTTTTAATAAAGGAAAATAATAATTTTTCATATGGTACATTACCTCCTCTCACATGTATAGCTAGAATCCCACAGTGAATAGGTGGAAAGAAAGGTGTGTGTGTGTGTGGGAGGGGGGGTATCCTTCAAAAGTGTCCAAAGAACATCCATCAAGTGTGGTACACCCTTGAGAACATAATTATTCATGTCTTATTTCTAACATTATTTTTCTTTTCTGTTAATGGTTTTATTATTACTACTACCATTTTTTGCTATCCTTTTACGATGTCACAAGACATGGTTTGAGCAATTAGTATTGAAAATAATGTTTGAAAATAGCTAGATGCAACATTTAAATATTATAGGATAAAGTAGATAAACTTACTTGAATCAGTATAAACTAAATAAAGTGATTTGAGAAGTAATTTATAGTTTCTTAAGATACTGACTAGCTGGAACTCCTTGAGGTTGAACAAAGGAATTTAATGGAAAATTTAGAAGACTTAGGAATAAAACAGTGATAAAGTAATGTTTTTATATGTTTTATTACAACTGTTTAGAATATACAAAAATTCTATTTTATAACAAAGCATAAAATAAGTTTAGTTAGGTTTAGCAAGTACTGTAGGCAATTACAAAGTTTCTAATGATTTAGAACCTTATTCATTGAATATAATTGTTGGGCTTATCATATTCAAACAATGCAAACAAAATCACCATTTATTTAAAATAAACTATATATATATATTATTCTCAACTAAGAATGTTGTTAGTAAAAACCACAATAATTAGCCTAACAGAGAGATAATGCTGACAACTTTTGAAAGTTGAGACTATAGATCACTAATAAATCTTTTCCATCTTTTTAAGCAATCAGTAAAATAAAGTACCAGTAGAAATATGTTGATGAATGTCAGTCAAGTTGAACTGACTGGATATACCAAACAAAACTTTTTGACCAACAATAAAAAAATTGAAATTTAAAACAAAAGGAAGTATTTTATTTTTTTTCCAAAACAGTTTTTAAAAATAAACTTTCAGAAAATTCACATCTAAAAATAATATGGGAACACTAAATTAAAAACTATAATTTGTTTAATGCCAAACAAGATACTATTTAACAAGCCTGTAACAAGTTTCATACAATTCAGTTATGTATTTCCAATTTTAGGAGACATAAATAAAGTTAGACTACATCAGTAACACCCCTCCATTTGGAAAAGCTAAAATGGTGAGAAAGTTATTTCTACATTAAATTAAATTATATTCCTTTTGAATGTTTATGTATCTTATGTGCATGCATCTGGTCATACAACTGACTAAAACTAAAAACAAACAATTATGTAAAATTCCAATTTATTAAAAATGTAATGGCTCATTCAGTGAAATATAATGAAACCATAAAGGAAGGAAGCCACCAACCCGATCAGCTACGCCTCCAGGAAGAATGGTCTTCACAACAACACCTGTGTTGCGACCCCCAACAATTCCAAATCCTAGACCTGACCCATCATTCACCAAATTGATAGATTCCACCTGAGCCCATTCTGTGTTTAACTGAAAACATTTGAAAGCTTAGAAAAGAGGTAATCTTAGTTTTATTAAAAAATATGGAGTATAATCCTAAAAAAGTTCAAGCAACATGTTTGAGCTCTTCAAATCCAAATTCTATCCTCACAAAGTACTTACAAATATTATTGATTGTTAAAACTTGACACAGCAAATTATAATTTTATCATGTTATGATTTTACAATTCTGTTACAGTACCTCTTAAAATATTACCTTACAGTTAAATAAACTGTGCTATTGACAACAACTAAGTTTACAATGGTAAAACACAGGTATACAGGCATATATATTATCATAAATCTCATGATTAAGTTTATATATTTCAACAGATGTTTCTGTCAAAGACAACTATAATAAACTTTAAAAAATTCTTATCTTTCACAATTCATTAACTACAGACTTTTTAATCTGTTAATTCACATACACATTAACATTTTTTTCTAGTGTACTTTCTCCATTTGAACTTCACACTAGTACTGATGCACATGGGTTAGGTAATATGCTTAAATTTAAAATTTGACTAATGAATTATAAACAAATGTTATTAATTTTTGTATTTTAAGAAATATGACAAAGAATATTTACATATAAACTCCATTCAAAGTACACAAGCTGTATAATTCACTAATTTAATACTTAATTCTAAAATACTAAGATTATTTGAACTACCTTAATGTTTTTAAAATACTACTGTGAAAAAAACTTATATTTTCAACCAAGTGTATCAAGCAATTTTCACACTTATCAGTTTTAGAATTATATGTTGAAATGGCTACAATACACCTCTCCTCCCAGAAAATAAAACAGTTCCAGCTGAGAACAATAACAAAACAATAAATTAACCTTTATTTACTAAATATATTAAATTATTTTAATAAATATAGTATGAAGGCTATAAATGGAATCTAGAAGACTTATGTTCACACATATAGAATAACTATTCATGTTTGTTGTTTTGTTTTCCTGGTCTGCAAATTATACTACAGTAAACTAAACTTTAAATATGAGGTGCAAACTGAATTTTACTTTGTTTCAGTGTATTTTACCTTGACCTCTATGCTTATGGGAAACTATAATGTTCAAGTGTTTAGTTTTTCTGTATTACATTAATACATATACATACACGTAGGCGGACCTTTCGAAATCTCTGAGATTATATGGATTTTACTTCATCTCTATCATTCTTGAACCTATGTGTCTTTCAATGTCATGTATATACAAATATATATACATCTTTGATTATAACTGCACAAAGTTTTTGTCAACATACAGTCACTTTTGCCTTAACTACAATAGTTACAGCATTGAATGAGCAATTACTATACATATTTTCTTATATTTGTTATCAGAAACCAAATTTAATGAATATTTTCAAGTTCAGCTGAAGTAGTGGTTTTAATACACCACATTCAATGTCTAACTATCCAACCAGTTAAAAGGAGAGCACAAAATTACCTCACCACTCATGTAGTCATCAAAATATTTAGGTAACAAAACTGGATGTTTTGTATCAAAATGTTCAAACCCCAAATAATATTCCAATAATATTTACCTCTTCTCATAGCTTCATCCCAATGAAAGTTCCTGTTTCCTTCCCATCTAAGCATTGGTATAAATCTTACCTTACTTGCTCCAGCATTTATATCCCACTATATCGCCCAAAGCAAGTCAAATCTTGTGATTCTCTCCACCTACATAAATGTGTCCCTATTATTACTTCCTATTCACTTTTCAAGATAGTCCAAATTAGCAGATCCAAAACCAGCCATTTTGTGGAGTGTTGGGGTAGGATGTTGTAAAAAGAGGTAAGTATCATTGAAAGTACATTTTTGGCAGAGGAAAATGTAGACTTTCAAAACACACCACAATCCACAGAGAAAGCATCTACATAGAAAAAAGGTGTGTGAAAATGAGATATTGTAATAGTACACTAGTAAGGTCTATACTATTTCTGGAATAGGTTTATTATTAGCCAGCTAATTCCTGGATGGTTTTAATCTACTGGCCACAGAGGAAAAACTCTAACATTGTGACAAGATTGTGAATTTGTTCAGAACATAACCAGGCAAATGAAGTCTCATGTCTTGTCATTGGAATTATATATCTGTAGACTCAAATCAAAATCCAAGGCATATTGTCTAGAGCATGAGGCCTTCTTTTGATTTTGTCTTATTTATTAATTTGGTATTACTGGTACCCAATAATGATTTCCAGCATCACTCAGAAGGAACGAGCATCTGTCCACCTCTCCAGTAACTAAAAATTAGGAATGGCAAGGATTCCCACATTCCACTACAAGAAATAGGGATATACTCACGTTGGGAAGTCCCGAGGAATGATGCTCCCAAGACAGTGCAATAGGTGAACCACATGCCATATTTTTAAAAGAAAACCAACCCTGATTTATTCAGTTTAGGGGTCAAAAATGATGGGCAAGATCCCCTTAAGTTTATTTATGATAGTCCATGAGTGGTGGACCAGAAGTGTATATAATTGTATACCACACAGAAAGCACACAGGGTGGTCGTCTTACAGAACACCCCACTTTAACATAGCTCACTGCTACCAGGAAAACATTTTATTGGCTGACTAATAGTTAGTGAAGACTTGAAAAGATGTAAAGCTAACCACACAACACCCAATACTGAAAACAATCCAAATTAAAATGAAGAAAAGGTTCCATAAAAAAAAAAGAAACAAGTCACTTTCCTCTCTGTCAAATTAGCTGGGGTATGAAAAATATCCATGAGGGTAGCCAAAATCCTGTGAGGAAGTAACTGTAAAATCATGTGAATGATAAAATATAAATCTAAGAAGGATGACAAAAAGCCACCCTGTACACTCTCCTACAGTAAGTGCCACAACCTACCCACTAGGAACAATGATATATGTCAGGCTTAATGAGGTGAAATCCACAGAAGTGAATAACCTAAAGTAAGCAATGCAAACCAACTGACAAACCCAAATTATCAATGTCACAGGTGATAAGTCATGCAACACTTTAGGATCCCAATAGAGAAACAAACAGTGATGTAAGCTCTGAAACCATTTAATGCAGGCAACATTACATTGGAGAGCCTGAACAGGCAAAAAAAAAAAAGACTATCCAAATTTGAGTGGTTACAAGAAATGAGAAATAGATGAGACATGTATAGAAAGAAAAAAAAGCCTCATGTCCTTTTCTAGTATCTAAGTTTTGGGTAGAAAAGACTTACCAGCATATACCAAAATATAAGAAGAATGATAGAGTCCTTTGATCATGAATTGCAAACACATCCAAACTTTGAAGTCCAATAGCCAATTATAGAAGAAAATAAGTCATAAGAGAAAGGTTATGTAGGAAACATGATGCCAAAGGTGCAAGTGTTGGACAAGATAAGGTATGGTGAATCACTGCAAATACCAATTAGGAACCAGGAAAAGATGATGAAGACAGATAGCCAGAAAATAATTCAGAAGGAAGGCAAAACCATGGACTCAAATACTTTACTTGTTCCAGAAAAACACAAGGTGCTGACTCATACAGATAAATGGACAAACATGCTAAATTTTGGTCAAATAACTAGGTAAACCTTTTCCTGATGATAAACATCCAATGAAAAATGCCAAATGGAACACATTAATTAAGATGCTACATAGTAGGTTAATCCCTGACATTGTGCCACACACCATACAAAGGCAAATTGTGAAGCTGGAGAATGGTGATCACTGGATGAGAAATGTCCAATGAGACTGACATAAGACATATGGCCAGAGAGGAAGCAGAAGAGATTGGCAGTCCTGAAGGTATTGAAAGAGCAGAAACTAAAGCTGAACCAGCCAACATAACTCATTGAACTGCTAGAAGCTCTAAAAATTCAATGTGCAGAGAAGATTCCTCTTCTGCCTGGAAAGCCCTTAAATTCCATATCCCCTGTAAAAGTGCCCCACCCTGGAGAGAAGCATCCATGAAAAGATGTTTCTTTAGATGTGGAAGCAGGAAAGGAACACCTACTGTCATGTTGTTCCTGTCCAACCACCAGTCTAGATCAGTCAGGCCTAGAAGTTGATAGGGTCACAAGACAATCCAATGAATCCATGTAAATGTTTCATTTGTCCCATAATGACCACTTAAAGATATGCCTGTGGGTTAGACCAAAAGGAATAAGTGATTCCAAGGATGAATACACTACCAAAAGATATAGAACTACCTACAATGGTAAAGAAGGAGACAACAGTATCATAAGAATGGCTTGTCCAACTGCCTGTATGTGTAGAGGAGATGTCTAGATATGATGGAGTTGGGAATCGAAAAACACCCCTAAGCAGGAATAAGAACAAATCTCTCTGTTTGGGTAAGAAATCCAGCTCTTGCAGCTTCATGTAAAAGAGCTCAACTATGAAAAAGATCTGCTAGGTGGCAGTAAAAACATGAAAAAAATCAGTCATACATATAATACTGAATATGAATACTGAATGTAACTGAAGACAACACGAAAGAAATCTGATAATCTATCAAAAGAATTATGGGACAGATGTTATGCTGAATGGTAAAGCACAAAACCAAAATCTTTCTTATGTACAAAATGGACATAACGATTACAACACGAAAGGTTGAGAACATGTCACCAATCATCCAACTTCTTTGATATTACAAAAAATAAGAAATGCAGAAAACTGTCCATATGAAGATCAGAAAAGAGTAAGAAGTTAGTGTCAAAAGGGAAGAGTAAAGGTGGTTGACAACCTCTTGAGGTTCCTTTGAATCTGGAAAACCAGCAAAAATAAAATGTCTGAGAAAGGAGCTTCTTTGAAATCTATACAGGCTAAAGGCTAAAGAAGGAAATCAAACTCCTAGGAAAACGACATGTCTTTTAAAAAAAATCCCAGCAATAAACCACCCAAGAGTCCAAGGAGAAAGCAAAATCTGATAGCCTTACTCAAGAAATAGTTAATATAATTTGGGTTCTCCAAGCAATGAAAAGTCGAGACATCCTTATCCAGTAAATGGGGAATATAAAGTACGGTAGCACTTAAAAACCAGGTAATGAGCCAATATGATATTCCACCAATAAAGAAGTCATAAGCTACAAGAGAAATACCCAAGGTACTACAAACTTGATGTACTAGTTGCAACAACAAAAAAAACTGTGCATGAGGCAGAATATTCATCCAAAGGTTGTGATTAGGTACTACAGACTTGATGTACTAGTTGCAACAACAAAAAAAACTGTGCATGAGGCAGAATATTCATCCAAAGGTTGTGATTAGCTGTCTAAGCAAAAACATGTACTAGAAAAATAGAGTCCAAAATAGTCTGTCCCCAACAAGCTTAATTTGAGCTGAAACATCAGTCTGCAAATTCAACTCTCTGCATATGAAGGATTGGTACTTTTGATGCTCAGTAACTCTTGATGTAGGAGCACTAAGAGAATCAGTGTCAGACAAATGATTGTGCAAATTCATATCCAAAGGATCCAATATTATTTTTGTTTTGGTCTGCAGAATAAAGAAAACAGACAAAAATGCAAGACCCAAAATGACAGGTCTAAACAAAAAGAATTATCTAAGACATGGGTATAGCTAAAGTAATTCAACATTGAAGAGAAATTCTGCAGCAAGCATTTAAATCTGCCATAGTAATGTTCTGTCATCAAGAAAAATAAGCAGGGAGTAATAAAAGGAAGCATAAAACAGGGGCATTACTAGAATCAAAGATAGTAGACAATACAGTGGGGTATAAAGGCTGGAGCAAGTGAGGTAAGATTCATACCAATGCTTAGATGGGCAGAGAAGAGAAACTTTCATTGAAATAAAGCTATAATGTGAAGAGAAGTGTGTGTTAAAGAAAGTTCATATCTATTACAACCACTGTGACTTTTATATGAAAGTTCATATCTATTACAACCACTGTGACTTTTCTATGCACTGCTGTTACTTTATTTCCTCCCTTTCCTTCACTTTGTTCTCTCTATTATTTTGTCAAGGGACTTCTCTGTGTTGGACAAATGCTATCCCATGTTTAAAGCCTAGGCATTGATAAATCTAAATTTGACTGTAAGCAGTCAAGAACACAAATATCAAGTCAAAACTGTATGTGGATACCATATGATTCATTTTAGATCAAGGGCTAAGTCTAGTGCTTGAACTGTACATAACCCAAAAGAAGTATATGATAAGAGGAAGACATACTATTATTGTACTAAACAAAAGCATCACATAGCTTAGATCTTTTAACTGTATTTGTAATTTCTAAATTCCGACCTTCTGATTGGCAAATGGCAATCTGCATCATTTTACTGTTACTAATTTATGCCTAGCTCTAGGTATAGGTATGCATGTAAACATATACAAAGATTTAGCTAGTTTGTAAAATGACATGCATAAACTGCTACTTACCTATATTATAGACTCACACACATATCTTATTTCAGTAATCATTATTGACCAGGATAAGTTATTCAACACAGCACTAGCCTGTAAATGGCATTACCTTTCTTAAAATGCTCAGTGTGTATTCAAAACCTGGCCAGGCAATATTTTGCTTGGAAACTTAGCAAAAAATAAACCAAATGATCGAGAAGTTAATAGACAATATAAGCAAAAAAAATCCTGCATTTTCATTGATTCGTGGCCTCAAAACCATAAATTCAAAATGGGAACTCTAAAATCTTGATTTACATTTAAAGTACACTCCCCTCTATACTGGCCAGAATGTCATGATATTGTTCATGCTAAGAAGGCACATCCTTTTAAATTTTTACACTCCATAAGTGATTTTTAGAAGCATTTAACACCAGGGTTAAATGTTTTGGTTAGTTTCACACCCCCAAAAGATTACTTTTCAAATATATAAATAATAAAATAGATAGAGTTTACATACTAAACTTATACTGCTAATGTTCTACCATGTATGAAACTCATAATAATCATCAAAGGCTGTTAATTAAATAAGACTAAAAATAATGTGTACTGTTAACAGAACATTCCAACCTAAACACAGTAACAAAAGAGTAATTAAGGAGATAAACTTACACCTACCACCATGTCAGAGCCTTTGGAGCTGTCACTTACACCTGAAGGTGATCGTTCAAGTGTCACCTCTTTAAGTTGATCACTTTCTGGGATTCCCCCACGTGCAATAACAAGCTCTACTAATCCTCGGGCTTGTTGCAAAATACATATGGCTTGCTGATGTGAAATATTGCTGTCCAAAGGCTGACCATCAATGGCCAGGATCTGATCTCCCACTTGCAGACGTCCATCTCTGGTTTAAAAAAACAACAAACAAACTAGTAAATCATGTTGGGTCTTTACCTAAATAAAAGAATATTAGCAGTAAAGACAGAAATCTTCTTAACCAACAATTACAAATATTTTTGTAATAAAAGTTGCTATAAAAACAATGTTCATACACAGTGCCCTTTACCACATTATCACTTTCATGTCAAAACCATATATTTCCATAAATGATTTTACAGATTCAAAGACATATGGTTTTAAAACTACAAAACTTAGATCATGTGGACTACAAAGTTTTGATACTGCAACAAATGTACCTCTTCCAGCTGTAATACACTTGCACTGTCCTTGTGTAACACAAATCACAAAAAAATGGTTCTGACACGATTGAGAAGGCACCTTTTAGTTCATCAAATCTGATCTACATATACAACTTACAAGTGAATATAATTTTGCCAAATTTAATCAAAGTGCATTACAGCTTAAGTGTAAATGACTCTAAACTTAACAAGATAAAGTACACAAAAAGGCAGATGGGAATACTGTACAACTCAAAATTTACTGATCTACTTGACAATTCAAATAGATATATTCATAACTTCAATGCATATTGTTTTAGTAACAGCATACATGCCCTGAACAACTTAATTATTGAAAGATTGACACCTCTCAAACTGACATGTATAGTTTCAATGAATAAGAGGTATTGATATATCTCAAAATAAGATAATATATTTACTAATGCACATGTAATTCCACTAATTTTCATAGATTAATTTATTTATATTCAGTTATTAAGGAGGCTTTTCTGATAAAATACTATTTGTACCACTAACAAAAAAATATGTGTACTAAAACATTTCTTATGCCTATTATCTTTCCGACAAAACAAGCAATATCTTGCATAAAAGTCTTCAAAACGTATAATTTTAAAACCTGCACATAAGTATTACAAATTATGGGTTTAATCTTAGCCACTGAACTACACACACACACAGCAAACAGGAATGTTTAACAGACTCAAATAA
Organism: Tachypleus tridentatus; assembly: GCF_004210375.1. Classification (NCBI taxonomy): domain Eukaryota; kingdom Metazoa; phylum Arthropoda; class Merostomata; order Xiphosura; family Limulidae; genus Tachypleus; species Tachypleus tridentatus. The sequence continues at coordinate 65,053,598 of NC_134828.1, read as the reverse complement.
TGGTTCACAAGGTTTTGAAGTCTATGGGAATATTAAAAATTCTGACTTATATTTCTTTCAGAATTCTCCATGAATTTTTTAAAACTTATTTTTACAAATAAACATCAGAAGAAAAGCAATAACAAAAAATAATATTTCCCAGAAAAAAAAAATTTAATTTAAACTTTTTATCACTGCAACAGTATTTTCTTGGACTTAAAATGAAAGAAACAACAAAGAGCTGCTTGAAATGTATTTTCCTTTCCACAGTTATATTATACAACAGTAGTTTTTCTAAGTCTTGATTAGTTTCAATAAGAAAGAGATAAGTGAGCTCTTCTTCATAATAGGAAAAAAAAATTATTTATCTGAGGTTTCCAAAAAATCAGTCTATGCAAACATTATACTTAGATTCTTGTACAATAAAATAAGTCACTTAATTAGATTAAGAAAATATCAAGCTATTACTCCATTTGTAGAACACCCAAATGCTGTAATGTTTAATTATTCAAACTGTGTTGAGTGAAACAGAAAGGAAAATCTAGCTCTTGCTTTAAATTTCAGTACACCTAGTGAACAGTAAACTTAAGTTTACTTTTTAAAATCCAGCAGATTTTACAATTAATGTTTAAACAACCTAACAGGAGAGATCTTTAATAATATTAAACTCAAATGTGTGTGGAATAGCTTTAGTTTCTTTCAATAATTTTACCTTGGATTATTAGTTTCTAAATACAAGTCAAAGTGTTTACATTTTTAAAAACCTTTGTAGATATAATAATATTTTTGTTACTAAAATGATTATTATTTTGGGTAAAAAATGCTTAAGTTGGTAAATTTTTTAGTTATTCAATTAAACTTACCAAATGTGATCAAGATTATATCAATATCTTAAAAACTAAATTATGAACATGTGTATTGAACTCAAAGAAAAATAATTTACTAATTCTGGTACAATACTGAGAAATTAGATCACCAATAAAATGTCCAGGGCTTTATTGTCTTTATATAATACATATAAAAGGATACTGACTGAAACCTATGGTTCCAAATATATGGACTTGAATCACATATTTACAGACTTTTTTCAGTTGGTTTTCTGAATGGCCATACTAATAGTGAATACACTCATTTGGAGGAAGAGTCTTAAATTCTCTAATGAAATACAAGATATATAGTTGGACAGTAAAATTTGTTGTGCAGAACTATTATTTTATTAATAATTCAATAGATTATATATTTCAAAATCTGTATTTCTGAAATACGTGAATTTTACTCAATAGTAATCTTGAAAATCTGATTGAAGGTGTAGATTTGAGCTCTGAATTAGTTTCTTCTTTGAAAAACAATCCTGAAGGAATGCTCACTGAATTTAAAGATCATTATATTACTAATGATACATAGATAAATAATGCTGATTGTGTTCATTCACCATTGGAGTATCAAAACAATAAGTATACCAGTATTCAAATTCACTACTGAACATCACCAAAATCATAAACTTGAATGTTTAGATATAGTGGTTAATAAGTGTGATGATTACTTTGCCTGTAAAGTGTACCATAAAAAGACATTTAATGATTTGTATTCTTAACTTCACAAACTACACATCATTTTTAAAAAAACTTAATTAATATCATAATTCATCATGCTTATAAATTCTTACATAATTACGAATTTTTGTACAAAAAAAAAGTTTGATAACATCAAGAGATCATTATGCAAGACTGTTTTTTTCCCAAACAGATATATATATATTTGGTAAATACTAACCTTTAACTATCTGAAAAAAATAAAACTTATTAAACAATTAAGTTATTATGTAAATTTAATAATTTTACTATACATGGTTAAACATCTACATTCCTTACTTCACAATATGTATTTGTGTATAGAGTAAAGGCATATTTTTAAACCAAAATACCATTTGCAGCAACTCTTTGGATATAAGGATTTAACCCATACAAAAAAAAAAAAAAAGAGAGAGAGAGATTATAGTTGATTTATCAATTCATCTTGTCACAAATTTATAATGGATCAATCATAAGATAACCACAGGCACAAGCAAGAGAAATTTACAAATTAAAAAACACCAAATAGGTCAAGTATAGAGGAACAGGTACCAGGTGAGTTTGACTCACGTTATGCTAATGCTTAAGATAATGCTTATAAATTCAAAATTCTCCATAAATATAAAAAATATTAAAACATACCTTTCTATCCTAATTTTTCAGCATTACAGCAGAAAAATATAAATTATAAATGAGCCAGAAACTGTAAATCTTGGGAACATTTTTATTTCTCAACATAATATGAAAGGTTATGAATAGTATATAAATCTTACTAAAAACAAAGTTAAATAACATTTCTGTACTTCAGTAATTGAAAATACATTTTAACACAGTCATTTGAAAGACTTGACAACTGTGTGCTGAGTGCCAACTAAAATGGATTAGATTAGCCATTATTACAAAAAAAAACATTATACTGCAATGTAAAAACTCTCATAGTCAGTACCTGACAAAGAAATATGTTAGTAAAATTATGAATATATATTTAATATGATAGCTTAGTATATTCACAAAAGAAAAAAATAAACAAGGAAAGGTCAAAATTTATTTATGTGGTAATGTGAAAGTGGAAATACTATTCAACATAAAAGCTGAAGAAATAACAGTAATTTCTGTAGACATAAAAAACAGATATTACCAAATATAATATTTGTATAACATTATCATATTGGTTTCATATCCACAAAATACAAAATAAGTTTAAAATCTTTGTTCTATATCATGTGTATTTGAAACTCACTACTCAAGTATTGAGGTTGCTTTCATCACTGCATGATAATAAAGCTTACTGAACAACTTTGTTGTTGATGTGATAAGATGTGAACAAATGAATTATTTCAAGTACATGGATCCAAAGTGCCATTAAAGTTAAAAAGTTGGTGTTCACGAGTAAAACAATAAGTTAAATGATCTGCTGTTACTTTTTCAACTATATATAGTTCAGAAGTGATGGTGTAACACAGGGGCTGATAATTTTTAGCCACTATACATATATATATACACATACACTAAACACAATTTGACTTAAACAATATTTTAACAATTTAAAATATTATATATGAGGTATTTATTTTATGCTTTAGCACACCAGCAATTCCTGAAAGTAAATGGTATACTGTTTATAACTCTACAACAATATAATATGACATTCACAGTTTGATCTTTATCTCAAAAATACAAGTATAATGGACACAGCAGATAACCCGATGTAGCTTTGCTATGAAATACACACTTTTCCCTTGTTTCCAGAGTGGGGGGACTATTTAGTTTCTCCTCCATTCTAACATTTCTGGTTCAGGCTGGGAAATTAACTGTTTGTATGTTACAGGATATATAGACTTTGTACCCTCTTTTGTCTGTTGTTTTGCCTTGGTTTTCCACCTCCTGCTAGATGTGAATTTTTTTGGCTGATGACATGTTCATATCATAAGTAATAGTTGTTTACATGTTTGTTAAACTTTCTTCACTTAGATCCTGCTATATCCTGATACATCCATCTCTGCAATTCTTTTATCATATATTTTGCACCACTGCAATCAACTGTCATCTGATAATCTGTTTTAGCCTGTCAGGTGTGGAAGTGTTGTGACCCACTTTATCTTCTTTTGTGGTAATCATTTTAACTATGTATTCACTGAGATCCTTTAGTTTCCTTTGATTTCCATTTCCTTAAAGGTGGATTCCTAAAGATCTATTTTGCATATTTGGGTCTTTACAAGTTAAGTATCTTCTAAGTTACATCTCATCAGATTCAGTACTCTTGTTTTTTACTGGCCATTTCACTTATCCAGTGGAATACTTTGTTCATAGGCTGTTATTCAGACTTCTCCAAAGGCTTTTCTCTCATGTTCCTCATATGTTTAGAGAGTTTCTTCTAGGTGTTTTTCTCTACCTTATGGTTGTATGTAACATCTGCTGGATTATAAGGAAGAGGAGTACTTTTGGTCGCACTCTTATCTCTTTATTTTCCAGAGTTCTTACATCTTACTTTTGCTTGATCCCATTTTGTAACAAATATTCCCCAGACAGATGTGCTTTTCTCACTCCACTTCCACAACCAATCTGATTATTCTTACTACTGATTGCAACATGCTTTGTATAACTGAGGTGTTCCATAAGACCGTACAAGTTCCTACAAGACTAGATGGTATTAACCTATCATCACGGACTACCACTCATGAAAAATAACAAGTAAAGCTAAAAAGGATTTGACCTGTCCCTGACGATCATCAGATTGAATAAATTGGGGTGGATTAGCTTTTAACAATTTAGAGAACTTGGTTCACCTGTTGTACTGTTTCCCAGAGCACTATTCCTCAAGACTCCCCAATGCACACTGCTCTCCACATTTTACTAATGAATCTAAGGAGCCTCACCACACCCAGTTTTCATTCACTGGGATGGTGAACAGAGGCTTTTCTTCTATAGCATTAGCATGTTCCTCAACTGCTGACAAAGATTAAACTTAAGACTATTTTTATTTTTGAAATGACAGTATTAGTACATCAAATAACTTCTATGAATTTCAAATATGCACTACAGAACACAAAATAATAGCATACACAAAAAAGAAAAACAATGCCCAATAATTATTATAATTTAACTAGCCTGGAAAGAAATTTCCTTATCAATTTGATCTGAGCTTGGTAATAACAACTTTCAATCTGTAAGCAAACTAACTAAAAACCTTTATCAAAAACAAGGTAGCAATACATTTCATTCAGTGATTTAAAACTGTCTTTGTGTCACTTTGTAATGATACAATAACAAACACAAGAGAGAATTATTGGCAATTTGTGAAAGAGTGGATGAAGTAGGGAAGCATTGCAAGTGGGTTTAACCTTCTGGTTTATACCTCCCTAAACAAAGATGACAAAATAACGCCATGCTTTAGTGAATGATGAATATTTTACATTAAAAAAGATATTATAAAGGGAGTCATGAGAAAATATAAAATGGGAAAGCTTGAGTAAACAAATGCCATGTTACACAAAAAAGAGTAGATCAAGAGTTTATTCAAATAGTTCTTTTTGAAATTAGAACTTATATAGCATTAAACTTTGATTGATTCACTGTTTGATGCCATGTTGATTTTTAAACATTAATAATAAAATAGTTTGATTATATTGTGAATGTAACTCTTTTTAACAGTCATGACACATTGCACTTTTATCTTTTTGTATCAAGAGGTTTAACTGCAGAGAAAAATAATGTTATTACTCATAACAGTCCAAAATTTGTTAGTAGGGAAAAAACTAGAAACTATATGATAGTGCCTTCAAAAGTTTAGATTCAGACACATGTAATAATATTACAATGTATTTCCTAATCAAAAAGAGTAATGAATCTGATTTTGGAAAGTCAAATATAACCATTGATAAAACAGAAACCAGTAATCACTTTCATACCTTCCAGCAATTCCTGTGTTCTGGATCTCTTGAATAAAAATACCTAATTCTTTTCTTTGTTCACTACGCAACCCCACAACACTGAAACCCAGACTACTGCCTTCAGGTTTATATAGCTGGATAGTGAGAACTTCTCTACCTTGAGCACCTTGAGAAATAGTTTTCTGAAACTCTTCTGCGTAGCTGTCTGTTGCAATGGAAGACAGTGTGTAATCAGGAGGAACCAACTGTTGTTGATCCAGCTGTATTAAAATATTGAAAAAGTTTTGTTTACAAATATAAATGTAAGTCCAAATTTATTATTTTCCTACATTAAAATACATTATAATGCAAGCTAAGGTAGCCATTTTTGTCCTGGTTATAAACTTAAAAAAATGTGTGGGGGGATACTATTATAAATACCACACAAATCCTAGCTTTCACACAATTTATTTATAATATATAATTACAATATTCTTTTACTACCTCACCAAAGTTTTGTTTAAGTTTTAACCCTTAAATGGTAGCCATCATCAACTGATGCTGCTACCTACAACATTCCTGCTTTTTAAGGGTTAAGAACTCAGTATGTATATACTTAAAATATGGTATACACTGGACAGGGTGACTTTGTAGGAAGAGGTAGTGGCCAAAGTAATGGTAGTAGGGGTATTTTCTGTTGTGAAAAGGTTGTAAGCCCCCAGTAACATGCCACTTGTTCCAAACAGCCACCTGAGAAGTTCGATTATGTTTTGTCCAGTGACCTAATAGTACTTAGATAACAGACAGACAAATATTTTTTGTGCTTCATACATATAGACTAATTCAGCAAAAATAAAAGAATAATTTATGACCTAATGAGCTTCTTCTGGTAAAGTAAACTAAAATAAGCCACAATTCTTGGTTTTTCTATCAAAAGAAATAAAGTTAAAATACAAAGGTTATTCCTCAATCTCAACAGGTGGTCAATCTCCTAATAATCTGCTAATCTCCATTAAATAAAGGTTTGGTTTCTGACATCAAGTAGAAAGAAACATATTAAACAGTGAATTCTAGAAGTGGAAAATACTTGGTAATTGTGTCAAAAATAATGCATATATACAGCTCCAGACAAAAGTATTGGCACCCTACATTTGTTATAGAACAAGTAAGAGTAACAGTGTAAAGGTAAGCAGCCAGTGAACTTTAATCACTTTTAATATAACAAAAATGCAATAAACACTGATTAGAAATTTAACAACTATGAGTTATTAATCTTATTTCACTAAGGTACTTGTCTGAGACACAACTATCAGCATCCTTGCTTTAGTATTTCACATATCCTTCTCTTGCCTTTATTACATTAACCAGTGCATTACACATCTTAGAGAAATCTGATCCCATTTTATTTTGGAAAGTTCCTTTAGCTCATTCAGATTGGACATAAAATGCTGTTAAAATACATCCTCTTAAAATAAAATTATAAAAAATTAAATTTTTGATATCTTTGTCACCTGTGCAGTTTTTTTGTTTTTTTTTATCCAATGCTTAGCTACAGCTTTTACAGGTCAATCCAAAGAGATTGTGAAAATCATTGAAGAATGTTTTTTCACTTCTTTAATGATACAAGAGTTCAGTTATCTATATGCTTTAGGTCAATGTCATGTTGAAAGATAAACTTTGTGTCAGTCAGCTGAAAAGTAGATGATACCACTGTACTTTGTCTTCCACTCCTCAGTTGCTAAAATATCACCATATGAAGCAAATTCCATGCTTAACTGTAGCAACAAGTTGTTGTTCAATGAATATTTTCCCTTTTTTCTCAAACATATTTTGGTTCATTATGGGGAGTAAAAGCTCTACTTTTGTGTTTTCAGTTCAAAGAATTTTGTTAAATTTTACTGTTTTATGAATTTCCTTTAAAAGTGGCTTGCAGTGTTCTCTAGACGCATACAGTTCTCCCATGTTCGAGTGCCTTTATAAGGCTCTTTCATGCACTCTTACACCAGATGATTCATGATCTTTCATTACATTCTTGGCATCTTGGATTTTTTTAGCAACTTGAATGATTTTCCTACCTGCTTTGAATGTACTTTTCTTTGGATGTGCACACTTCAACCATTTCAGTTTAATTTGATACGTCTCTTCTTAATCATTCTTCTGAACTTGGTTTTTGGTAAATTTCTTTGATACTGTTCATTTTCTTTACTGTAGTCTAGTGTCGACCCAACTCTTTGTCTTGACCCTAATCTCCTTTTTTGCCAAAAAGATCTCTTCCTAAAATCTACCACCTACTTTTTTTTCTGGTTATTGACTTCATATTGCAACTTAATTACTATGCAATGGTCTGCATTCAATTAATTATTTTTTTAATTAGTTCTATTGAGGTTTAAAGAAATTCTATTGAAAGATGCCCATAAATATTGTTTTCTAAACTACCAAAACTGTGTATCTTAGTGAACATTAATTACAAAATAATGTTCACTAAGTGCTGATACTTCACATGCTTTCTTGAATTATTGAGTTTAGGGTGCCAAAACTTTTGTATGTGACTCTGATTGAATTCTAGCATAAACTTGCCCAATTTACAATTAAAACTTAAATCATAATAAAATATTTTGCTTAAAGAAAAGAAAGTTGATTTTATATGTATTAAATGGAATATATATCCCTCAAATATTCAAAATAAATCAGCTTATAAAAGCAAAGACAAGCTGACAAATTATTAAAGTGTTTGTGTGTGTGTGTGTATGTATGCATGCTGGCATCATGCTAATTTTTTTCCCCAATTTATGCCAGAAAAACTTAACAGCATAAAAATAAGTACTAACCTCAGGTGTTGTGTCTTGGTAATCTCCATTTCCTGTTGCTAGCACCTTTTCTATAGGAACCTGATCAAATTCATAGTTCTGTTCTAGGTCAGAATTCAAGTCATAAGAGTCTGAATTGTGTAGGGGTGAGGGATCAGGAGACACATTAAGGATCAATTCTCCAGTTGATGTGGAGATATCAAAATCTCCTGGAAGAATGGATGGGTGTTGATGTAACTGATTTTTAAGCTCCTGGAGGGGAGTCCTAAACACAGCCAATAGATATTGATACTTTACTTGAATTACAATTTGGTTTTATAATAGTTTAGTACAGGATAATCCTGCTTTAATCTATTATAGTAAATATAATACTTGTTATTAACTATTTCACAGCCACATTTATAGAAATATAACTCTCCCAATGAAAAGTTTAGTTTCAGACTCATATGGAAAGACACATTATGTCATTTAATTACTTGTTTCTTGCTCATTACTTGTAATATCACCATGTTATTTTTTCTCAAGATTATTTTCAGTAAAATTTAATATATTATGTCCTCGTATTGTAAAAAGTATACAGTAAAATAACCATTAATACATGCATCTCCAAAATTCATACAAAACTGCAATGACTTTTTAATTAATTATAAAATTTTCAATTTTGTTACATACCTAGTTCTCAGAACAGTTACTTATACTAACTGTTCTTTTACAATGGATTAGAGGTCAAAGGCCATGTCACTGAATTTGTTGACTTGCATTCAAAATTTCATAAACTACTATTTTATGAATTTATGTCAATAAGTTTGGAATCAAACTGCAAATTATAATTCAAAATTAGTACTGTATATTAGTTAATTTCTTAATTTAAAAGTAAATATTAAAAGGACACATCTAAATATAGATTTCAGTGAGTCATGTTATATGTCGAATGCAGCAATGTTTAAAATTAGATGTTTGTGATGTCAAAATATAAATGCCATAATTTTGTATAAATAAGAAACTCAAATTATTAATATTGACAAGCCAGGTTATAAAATAAGAACCTTATATCTTTTTATTTTGCTTAGATATGGCTTATGCATTGAATCAAACATGGTGGACCTGTTCAACTCTTTCCATTTCTTAAAATGGCACCTTATATACACTTACTTGAATATACAACATGTGAGTAACCAATCAACAGCTTAGAATGTTCCCCAAATGGTTTTTTCCCCACCATTTTAATTTATTAAAAGGTTTCCATGTTCTTTTGATCCAAGATTTCAATAAGGTAGATTGTGTCTTTAGTCTGCTTGAAGATTCATACTTTATAAAATCTAAGTAAATCTTAGTAAGCTTAATAAATTACAGTAGAATTCTATAATATCAATGTAGTCACTTATCATATTTCCATTGTTCAACTGTATATATATATATATATAAAACCTAAAACATTTTTTGTTTTAAAGGCTCAGCAACCTATGATCAGCAACAACTGAGTACAAAGGTTGTAGTGAAAAGAGATAATTGCTTGCTTTACTTCTTGACTTATTGTTCTATATTTTAAGAAAAATAAGTTTAATATTTTATTTCTAAATAATAATAATCTATATACACATATATATAATATATAATAAATATGACTGTATATAACAAAATAATACTCCACTAAAACACAGCCAAGACAGGGAAGACTAATGGTAATTTTATATTACAGTACAAGTGACATGAGCACATGTACACCTCGTCAATGCAAATTAAGTAATCTTCGGTAGGAATGACTGGAAGGTCAATATAATAAATTATAAATACATATATTCATATATAGTATTATGAAACTTAATATGCTTAGACTAAATATTTGTATTTTTGTATTATAATATGTAGTCATTCTAGCACAAAAAAGCATAATTTTTATTCATTTTTTAATTTTTGGATACAAGGTTGGTTAAGTGAGAGAGCTCATACAGTTAAAGTATAAAAATAACATAAAATATAAAGTTTTACTGAAAACAAACATTTGAAATGTATTTAGGAGGTTTTATAGATTATGCAAATATTTGAGATTTTAGGGATGAAAAATAGTGTTTTTAAATCATAACATGAAACCACTTTGCACTCAGACTAGTAATGAAACAGACTATTTTCACATGTCCACCAAATTTTGTGAAAATACAAATGCTGTATCAAAAGTTATAATGCAAATACTTATTGTGTGCAAGTGTGTAGGCAAACTCATGTATATTATACTAAGCCTGTTGCAAAAGGGTGATAGGAGGTTAATACTGTGCAGAAAACATTCAGTATCGAGTAGATTTGCCCCCACTTTTCTATGTTGGACATAATATGCACACAACATTCATAATAAGATGGGAAATAGTGGACTGTTTCTGAGACAATGGGAAAGTATCAAAGAAACACTTTTACCCATTATTGTCTACCATTTTATTCACTGGAGCAAAGTGCAATGTCAGTTTTTTATAATCTCAATTTCCATTCTTCAGCACCCACTCTTGTTTCCTTTTAATCACCAACTCAAAGCTGATATGGATCCAATTATTGTTGAAAAATTTGTATCATTTAATTTTAGTATTTAATATTTGATAACCTGTATTTCTGATTTCTTTTGTTTTATTGTTTTCAAGTGTAAGGTTGAAATCTACATCATTATAATGTTTAATACAGTAAATTTCTGAACAGCTACATTATCTCTTATTGTCAAAAGAAAGGAGACTCCTTCATAACTCTCAAAATATTTATAAAATCTATAGAGTGAATAAAGTGCTCTGCTAATATTCTTTTTCCCTTTAATATTAATTTATTTTAAAGAGACACTTTCAAGGTCTCTCATGCCATTAAGTAACATCAAAAGCTTTTCATATTATAAGAATATTTGTGACAGAGCATCAAATTTATTACACTTTTGCTGCAAACTGTACACCTTACCCATTAAATTTAATTTACCTAGAATATACAAGTATTACCCAAAAGATAAATATCACTAAGACCAGATCACCTAGGTGAAACAGACATTAAATTATTATAATGCTGGGCTAGTTTTAGCCATTCACCACTTTTTCTGTTGCAATTAGACAAAAACTAATGAGTGTAAAGCCTGTTACTTACTACAGTGGTTATGGTAGTCTATAAAACTAAAGTGAATCATTACTAAGTTTATTTTCTGTTAAATCTGCTATTTTTCCTCCTCCTCTTTGCATCATTATAATCTGTATTCACAGCCTATTGAATACAAGCAAAATAGCACCAATTTGTTATTCAATCAACCAAAAGCATACCTCTCAGGAAGTTAAGTATCATAATTATTACATCTAGACTGGCATTTTATTTATTCCATAAAACCATAGAATAGAATTGAACAGCCTTTTGATATTGTCAGCTCCAATGGTTTATACTTTTGACACACTTCTTTCTTATTGGCATGCATTGCAAATGATGTGTTTGAGTAACTTACACTGTGGCTCTATGACCTGAAATATTATACAGAAATACTCACTAGCTCAGATTTCCTGTAGATTTGTCAAAGTGCAAGAAGATGAAAAACAAATGCCAAATTTACAAAGAATTAACTCCTTTCTGAAAACAACATCAGAAAGAGAAAGTCCATAAAGTGTGAAATCCACAACACAGGAGACCACATTATCTAAAGCAGAGAATATTTTTTACCTAATGTCAGTGTGGTAATCATTGTTAGCAGAATAAGTACAGCAATAAAAATTGTCATACAAGTCTTTTTAATGGTGCTAATGTGTCAGTAAGGTAAGTGGAATGTAAGAATTCTCAACCAGCCATTATTTCACAGGCAAACAGCTCAGCATAAGTGTATAGTGTAGCTAAGGCTAAAAGGCAGGCTGTTCCATATAGGAGATATACTTACAAAAATAACACAATAATCAGGTGCAGAAAAAACATTACAGAGCTGTGCCCCAAGGCAAACCCATAACCCATCCTGACCACCAAGAAGGGATTGGTTAATAACGTAGTGTAGGGTGTCCTTTACAACACTACCATGTAATACTCCAGTCCTACTTTCCAAATGAAAGGTATATCCACTTAGTTCTCACACCAATTGGATCACACCACACACAATAAAGAAACCTCCATTTCAACTTTTCCAGCAGCTTAAGATTGGGGAAGCAATGGATCTCTTTCAGTCCTCTAGATGAAATGGAGGGAGAGAAATTTACAGGGAGAAGAACACCAGATAGGTGTTTAGAATATGATGTTAGGTATAATAATCATGAATAAGACTCCACACTGTGAAAAGATGGAAATGTGCTATTGCAACAAAAAACAACAGACATAATGACAGGGACACATCTAGTGCTCCTTCTTATTACTCTGTGTAGAATGACCTTGGAGATAAAATACACAGACACCATAAAAGCAGGCTTGCTGAAAACCTCATCTAAACAGCAGGCACTGAGTAAGAACAAATGGGCTGAAAAAATCTCCTACTTCCCCTCCCCAACTAAATGTAGATTTTAATAAATAAAAAAAAGTATTCCTTGTGAAGCAACATTAGCACTCAGCAAGTTCCATTGTTTCCAGATTATAAAGTAATAATTAAAAGGTGGCTGTGAGTCCTGTAATAAAATGAGAATAGACAACTTATTATCAAAGAGTCACTAAAAAACATAGAGAATAGTGAATAGAATAAGACAAATCCCAGGGTATGTGAAATCATCCTGTAATGTCAGCATCATAGCACTAATGTGCCAAGGGTCACCTGCATTCCCAAATATGAGATCACATACAGAGAATGACAATGTCATCAGGCAAGAGAAGCCTCAAGATGACAAACAAGACAGAATAAAGCATTAAAAAGAATATAAATTAACCTAATGGATTGTGTAACATAACCAGGTAAGATGGAAGGAGATAGAAGAAGGTGAATCATATAATGGCAAGTCGCTAAAAGAAGAAGCAGTTTACGTATAAGTAAGATAACAAAAATTCCATGAAAACTAAAAAAAAAAAGTCTGGATGAGAAGAATCATACAGGAAACAAAGAGATGGGACTTGGAATGAAGAAAACTTTCAACCACCTTCCAAAACTATCCTAATTTTGGGGAAGAAGGAGTGGTCAGGAAAATAATTCAAAAAGAGGTAGACCACTCCAGACATAGCTTTTTCTACCAAAGCCAAGGAGTCTGTAACTGAAGGCCAAATTAGTGTAGGAAAGTTAGAAATGCAATAATGTAGAATTCCCACAGTAGAAGCAAATCCACAAAAAACATCAGAGGATGGAGAGTTCAAACACAGATGAAATAGCTGATTCACCACTAGGGCCTGAACTTCCAAAACATGATAGATCAAATTGAATTTAGTAGCTATGAGACCATAAAGAAAAGTCCAGAGCAAGAAAAACATGGGCCCCAAGAACAAGCAGCATCCTGTCATGGTATGGATGAAATAACAGAAGAGATTTCTAAATGGACCATGATAAGAAGATCAGAGATTAGACAAAAGATGATGACCAGTCTGCAGAGCAGCCACTATCTTCAAGAACAAAGAGGTTAAAAATCCTCTCCTCTGAATACTGGACGATGGCATAGTAGCTGTCATCAAATACAAAGTTTCAAAAATATAAATAACTAGGATTATGCCATGCACATGAAATACAAAATACCTCTAAGTAAATGTGATACAGTGTGGAAATAGAGACTGAATTAGAAATTTGAATCAGCTGCTCCATACAACAACTCCTGGAGGAGAAGGGAGGTCACAACAGCAGAAGCTGTGCTTGAAGGGGCAAACAGAGACCAAACACCTATAGTGTATTGAAATGGGCCTCAAGAAGTAACTGATGATCAAAAGCACACTAGGCCAAATAGAAAAAGATGAGGCCAGAACCAACTCAAAGGGAAAGTCTAAAAACTAAATGTTTGACCATTGTGAATAAACTTAAAGAAATAAAAAATAAACATATAGATTGGAATGTGGATAAAGCATCTCAGACTTCAAACCAGATCATCCACCTCCACAAAGAGTATCCACTGAAGAGTAAGAAAAACCATCCATCAAGAACCGAAAAAATAAAGATAGGTCAAGTGAGGCAAACTGATGAATGGCTGTCAACATGGAAAGGGCAAAAGGACAAGGGTAAATAAAACCCAGAGTGAGATGGAAGAATTGTCCCAAGTAGTTTGATACAAGTGAGATGGAGAATGAAAAGATAGGAAAAAAAAATACTGTGAATGCACCTGCAGAAGTCAATAGGTTGTAACAAAAGGAATCCAGGAGTGTTCAGAAACATGGAAACATGAACTGAATGCATAATCCAGTTGATCCACAAAGCTGATTTAAAGTTTTCTTTTTTGTAAAATGATCCAAAATGAAACTGAAATGTCAAAAACAAATAGGCCTAATCACAACTGTGAATAATAGCAGATAAAAACCCATGTGTTGAATTAAATAACAGTAACAAGCAATGGAACATATGTCCCAAAGATAGAAACATGAGTAAAAGAAAATCAAATGAAAGATAATACAAATCAAAACTCTAACTGAAAAGTTCAAAAGATGGTATCAATCTTGCATGTGTTCAATAAAATTAAAGACAGACAGAATACATAATGATAGTTTAAAATAATAAGTCTAAAATTCTGGTAATCAGTGTCAAGGAGAGAATGAGCTTCTGTACAAATGCTAGTACACTTGAAGATTATGGTGTATGGAAGATAGTCACCTTTCTGCTGATGCGGGCTATAGTCTAACAATATGTGCATCATAGGCTGGCACAATATATGTTGAAACATGTATGTGAGGGAACTCTGTTCAAGGCTTGTAGCATGCACAGAAATTTACACAGCAGTGTGTGCAAGGTAATAGCTCTTGTTGTGCAGAGTAGTTAATAATGTTTTTGAACATGAATAATTTTTCAACTTGGTATTTTCAAATCTTGACTGAAACAAGGTAGGTTCTACTGCCAAAAAGATAGCAACAGTTGCTTAGATTATGTCATTACTAAATAACTATTGATTGTTGGGTTATGACATTTTGAAATAGGTATACTGAATGTTACAGGTCTCTGAAAACTTCTGTATTTTAAAATGTATTCTGAATATCAAATTTGATATATCTGAATATCAAAAATAGCACTGTGGTAATTACAAGCTAAATAAATATTGAAATTGTTGCTATATTTGATAGTATATATTATATTACAATTTCACTGTGAACAGATGCTAAACATTAACAGAAATTCTGCTATGACTGGCATAAATACAACCACTATAATAACATAATGAATGTAGGTTAATTAACACATTTGTGGCTAATTGAAATGATGACAAATTAGATACATGGCTAAGACCTTTTGGATCCTAGTGCTAACACAGTAGTACCCCTAAATCAAACTTACCTTTTTATGTTACAGGCACTACAAAAAAAAATTAAGTTTTACAAATTTACACTTGCCTGGATGGTAAGAATGCTACTGAAGACAGGATTCTCTAATACATTAATCAATGTATTAAGATCCTCTCCCACAGCAGTATTGAGACTGGCTTCATCTGAATCTTGTAGTTGTTGCTGGACTCTCTCAAGCAATTTCAAAGCTTGTCGTGTATCTGTAAGAAAAATAATACAAAACATTAACTTAAATGAATAACTGATAAAGGTTGTGGATTGAAATTAACTTTCAACTTGTGTATTCTTTTGTAATAGACTAATTCTAATAATGCAGATAAATATCAGGTTTTAAGCTTATGGAATGTTTAGTACAATACACTGTTAACTTAACCTGGTTTGAGATTTTGTTAGATAGTTATATAGATAGTAGGACTACATTTAATTTGTTTTCATTTGCCTTGATTTGATATTTCAGAAAGTGAGAGGTAACTTCAGACTTCTAAACACCCTTCAACACTGTTAAATTGGACAGCATCATCATTTCCTCTGAAACTGTCCAATATTAATGAGTCACTAGAAGTTAAAATATGTTCAAATATTATCACTGAATGTCCCAAAAGAAGGAACACAATCACAAAACCAGACTGTTAAATGTCAACTCTGAACTGGAATTACTATAAATCTCCTGCACAGACATATGGGAAAACCATCCAGGGTTAAGAATAGGAGAGTAACCAGCTTCACCCTCTTCTTCTTGAGCAAAATAAATAACACAAACATCATTCAGGAAGAACACACCTCTGTCTACCACTCTACTGACTATAAAATGAGAGTGGTAAGGACTCTTTTGCTCTGTTAGATTAAAGTGAGAGTAGAACCTACACTGGAGAGTCCTGAGAAATGTTACTCCAAAACCAATGCAATAGGTTAACCATGTTTCCCACTTTGAAAAAGCAAACCAACCCCAATTTGTTCAATTGAAGGATTAGATGGGATAGGCAAAGTTTCTTTAATGCTTCACTCATGATAATTCATGAGTATCAGTCCAGTATTGTATATGATATTTGATATATAACAGCTCCCCACCAAGAAAACTCATTGCTACTAGGAATTTAGTTATTTGTGTTCTGGTAGCTAGTGCATATTTATAAAAGCACACCTGACCAAACAATATTCACCACTGACTCTGATGCAAATTAAAATAATAAAATCCCAGAAAGGGAAAGAAATGAAGTCATCTCTGTCACAATCAAGCTTGGGCATGTAGAATTGCCATAGCAAGTAGTTAAAACACTTTCGAAGAGAAGACAGCTTATATCATGTAAATAGTGCAATATAAAGATGTCAGGTACAATCACCTCAAGAAGGCAACACAACCGAGCTAATAGGGACAAATATATATATATATGTTAAATTTAAAAAGATGAGACTGTAAGATGTCTCTGCTCTTCCAGTGAAAGACCAGAGTGAGCTATGTGAATCAACTAACGAATCCAACTTGTCAAAGTGATAGGGCATAAGTTGTGAGAAACTGATGGATCCTAATGGATAATAAACCTGTAACATGATTCTTGAAACACTTCAGTGTACACACAATATTGATGAGCCTGAAGAGAGTAACATAAAAGATAGTCCAGATCTAAATGTTTGTATAAATGGAAAATGGAGAGAAGATGACTAAGTGACAAAGCCTTATCTCTTTCCCAAGCTGTTGCAATTTTAAGTAGAAAGGATTTTGTCTGGAGAGAACAAATCACAGCTGGAATGGTACAGTTACAACAGAAAGTGTTCGTACCCCTGCATCCTGAGTGGGTTTTTGCTCATAACTTAAAAAGTACCATAATTAGGCTAATAGAGGTATAATATTATAAATATTATACTAACACACATCTACCTACATTTTTATGTAAATTAAACAACAAATAAATTGTTTATAAACAAATAACCAAAAATAGGAGGAGCAGAAAGTGTTCGTAAATTTCAGAACGTGTGAAAAAACTGATATTCCGAAACAAATTTTGTTTAGTTTAGTGAATCAACTACTTTATACCATTCCAAAACTAGATACTGGGTTCATAATTATTGGAATTTAGCCAATTTAGTACTTCCAGCAATTTAGAGCCGTCTCCGTCATTATCTGCTTGGTCATCATGGCGAACAGGAAACAACTGTCCAGTGATTTAAAAATCTGAATTCTTCTAAAATGCAAGTCTTGTGTGTCTCTTTCCGATATTGCTACACAACTTAATGTGCCAAAATCTACTGTGCAAAGCATAATTGCCAAGTTTAATTACAGGATCAACTGCTAACCTCCCTTGTTCCAGACGCCCCACCAAAATTCCAGAGAGAACCAAGAGAAAGGTTCTCAGAGAAGTTAGTAGGTACCCTCGTTTAACACTTAATGAGATACAGAAACTGGTAAGGGAAACAAGGGTTGAAGTAAGCACCTCTACAGTTATGAACAAGTAACGCTCTTCTGGGTTTAAAGCATGCTGTCCTTGTAGAACTCCATATCTAAAACCTGTTCATTTATAAGCACGATTGAGGTATGCAAGAAAGCATGTAGATAAACCCTTTACCTATTGGAAGGGTATTCTTTGGTCAGATGAGACTGAAATTGAGCTTTTCGGCCACAATGATGTTCGCTATATTTTCCATATGAAGGGGAAATGAAATCTTCCAAAAAACACCATCCCTACAGTTAAACACAGAGGTGGCTCAATCATGCTATGGAGTTCCTTCAGCTCTTCTGGTGTAGGTAGCCTTCACCATGTCAACGGAATCATGAAAAAAGGAGAGAATGTTGATATATTAGGCACTTATATCAAGAATGATACTCAAAACTTGCAGCTTGGATGTCGTTGGATCTTTCAGCTCGACAAGCACACATCAAAATATGTGCAATCCTGGTTGCAGAGGAACCATAAAATCATTCTGGAGTGGCCATCGCAGTCACCTGATCTCAACCCAATTGAAAACGTTTGGCATGAGTTGAAGACCAGGGTTCATCAGTGTCATCCGAAAAACTTGCAAGAGTTCGAGGCCTTGTGTAAATAAGAATGGAAGAAAATACCAGTCGAGTACTGTCAAACAATCATGGAGGGCTATAAGGAGTGATTGCACCAAGTAATTCACCTGAAACGCTACACAACTGATCATTAAACTGACTGCACAAACCCTTTCTGCCCCTCCTATGTTTAGTTATTTGTTTAGAAACAGTTTATTTGTTGTTAAATTTACACAAATATTTATGTAGATGTGTGTTTGTATAATATTTATAATATACTATACTTTCATTATCCTAATCGTGATACTTTTTAAGTTATGAGGAAAAAACTACCCACAATGAAGGGGTACAAACACTTTCTGTCGTAACTGTACAATGTCCTACGAACACTAGCAAACAACAGAAAACATGTTTCAAGTGAAAGATGATAATCCCAAAGGTGAAAAAGGTGACCAGGTTAATGCATGCAGAATAACTATGATAGTCCAGTTAGGAACCTGGAGAGGAAGATTAAGACAGATATCCCAAAATTATCTGAAAGGAAATGATGAAATTGGGGTATCACACATTTTTCATGTAAAAAAATGGAAAGGAGATGATAAGGCAGCCTTACACATGGCAACAGACAATGGTCGAATGCACCAAACTTTTAAACTTTTGTCAAACAACCATGTCAATAATTAAGAGATGTGATGCACAGTAGAATACAAAGGATTACACCTATGTTCGAGAGAACACTGATGATAAGTAAACCACTTCATCTGATAAAACTTCCAAAGAAGAATGTTGATTGAAATGTGTTAATAAAGATGCCACTTGAGATGCTAATCCCTGGTATCATGCAACTGACTGCATAGAAGCTAGGCATAAAGTGAAATAATACCAACTGATGGATGAAGAAAGTCCAACTGAGACTAACACAAAAAGAGATGGCCAGGGAGGATGGCAAAGGGGTTGACATTCCTGAAGTTACTTAAAGAGTGGAAACCAGGGCTGACCCAATCAATATGGTGCCACCAAAAGAATGTTACAAGACATGGAGCAAATCGGTGATAGAATTGTGGAGAACAGATGAATTAGAGGTAATGCATACAGAAGAAGAACCATCCAATCCTGGCTGAGAGCTTTTATTCCCAAAACCAAAGGGGTGAGAGATACTGGAAACCAGGTCAGGACATGAGCACTACAATGTGTGATGAAAGCATTAATCTGTGGTCTCCTCCCAAAACAAGAGAAGATCCAACAAAAACCTAAGGAAGAAGCATCCATTTCATAAGAAGAGCTCACTAAACTGTTAAAAGCCCTAAGAGATTGATGTGAAAGTTTCTTTTATGGCCCAAAGTTCCTTGAGTTCCATATTATCTATACAAGCACCTCACACCTGAAGAGAAACATCAGTGAACAGATGTATCTCTGGTCAATTAAGTGGTAGAAGAACACATAGAATTAGGTTGTCCTTCTTCAAGCTCCAGTTGAAATTCAGCACACTGGAATCCAACAGTCTCACTGAATAACCTGGCATATTTGTGCAAATGTTTCACTGGTCTCATAATGGCCATTGAAGGGCCCTCATGTGTGGCCAACCTAAGGGAATGAGTAATTCCAATGACAACCACATCCCCAAGAAAAGATAACAACTCACAAATAGGAGATAAAAACATAGCCAGAATTGAGTAACAGATGAATTGGGGGAAAACCATAGAAGAGAAATCCCATCTAATCAGTATCAACCCAAGCCTAAAGATGAGGAAATGGAGACTTTATAGTTTATACTTGAAAATCAATGAATGGCCAAAAGCATTGAAGGCCTAAACTGAGAGCAAATCATGGGCAAAATCACACAATTGAAAATCCATTTGGTCAGGAGAATGTGAGGGCTAAAACAATCAAATTAATTCATCACCCCAAGAAAATGGCAAACCAGAAGGTTAATATGAGAGGGATAAGCCCTGCAAAGAAAGAACCAAAAGTTGAGAACAGCTAAGAGGATGCAGGTCTCCATGATAATGAATTTGCAGGTCCACTGTGTAAACAATGAAATGTCTCATGAGGATATTCCTCTGATAGAGATCTAAACCTAGCACTATTGCCTGTTGGATAGCAAAAAAATCTAAATTATTGATGCAGAATGAAGATTTCACCTCCACTCATATAACATGGCTTATCTTACACACCTCATCCCTGAACTGAAATATCTGTAAAAACAAACTCAGGACAGAAGGACACACCCATAAATATACATATATACCCTAATGGTAGGGTTTAACAAGAAAAAAAAAACACCAGTCAAAAACTATGTTGCTCTGGATGAAAGAATGAAAGATCTAGTGGATTAAAGTTCCAGATCCATTAGCTGCACTAAGAATACTGAAGGGATAGCATTTGTCCTCATCCAAAACATTCAGAGATTCAAAGAAAGCCCACAAACCTAGAGATTGAATCATCCCTGTAAATTAGAGCACACCTTCCTATTTCACAGCCTGAAGCTGGAAAGGATGTGGTTGACCTGGACTTAAAACATAGTGAAAACTTGTACAACCCAATAGAAGACATCATGCTGATGCTAGACCACAGGCTATATCCATGAACTATGAAACTTGATTCCTGTAGATAAAATGTAGCAAAGAAGTAAAATTATTTCTCAAACCTGGATATCTCTAATGTGGTTAAGAATGGCAATGAATGGTGAAAAAGGACACCATTGTGGATCTCAGAGGATTGAAGAATGAATTGAAATAAGAATCCACCAATCTCCTTGGGTCCAAACCATAACAAGTAAACAGGAAGAACATCCAGAAAGAGCAGGTTCAACTGTCACTATCACTCTCATAACCAGTATCTCTGATAATCATGAAAAAAAATCCACACCTCACTGCACAGGTGAGAGCTAAAAAAACCATGGGTTAGAGAGAATAATGGAGGTAAAGAATTGAATGATAAGATAAAACTCAATACCAAAACCTGAAGCACCCATGAAATTGCAGTTGAAAGAATACCAGATGACCATCAATACTGGCAGCCTAATTCTAAATTTTCCTCAGGATCAACAAAAAGGCAAATTAAGAAGCCCTAGGTGAAAACACCCCATAATGTTTGTATGTCCCCATCTCCAAATGGATAAAAACATGGATAGCCGCAACTGAAAATGAGCCCATAAACCACAAAGAGACACCATGGTTGCCGTACTAACAACAATAATACAGAAATTAATATACACAAATATCATGTATAATTTAGTTAGTTTTTCAAAGGAAAGTTTAATTATACAGAATCCACAAAGTGGCAAAGCAATTTCAATCCACAATGGAAGAATGTACAGCACTTTATCATAGAAAATCATGACCAACGCTTTGTTGAGAAAAAGTGATTACATTACCTAAATGAGGTGCCAGGTAGAGGGCACAACAACAAGGATGGAGAGATTTGCAAATTAGATATTGCCACAGGCATGCAAGTGGGGTATAAAAGATTGGAGCATGCAAGACCAATACTTGCATAAGCAAATATGGTTTTTGTCAGTGCATAATAAGTATGTTTTGGAAGTGACCATATTATAACTGCTTTGTATAATACTCTCTTAAATCTCTTTTCAAATACTGAGAAACATTTAGTAGATCTTTTTTTTAGGGAGGGGGATCTCATTTTTCCAAAGAATCAATGACAGAACAATTCTCCAACTAAATGGCTAATGCCTTTCTGTTTATTTCTGTAGATTTATCAGTTTCATTGTTGGAAGTACACAACTGCAAATATGTGAAATGTCTTGTACACTAAGTATACAGATCTTAGGAGATAATGACAGATACATTTGTAGGTGATGAAGTACCAATCTAATCCATTTTACTTCACTGTTTGCTTTATTAATGTCACTGGATACATTTAAAATAGCTGTGAGCTTATAAATCATAATTTATAATTTTAGAGCTAACCTAAATCTACTGCCTGAACTTGAAAACAACATTTCTAGGATTATAACAAAAAAACATACCAACAGCAAGATACACATATGAAGATTTAATGCATTCTAAAAACTACAGGTTTTAATTTTTGTCATCAAGAACTTCCAGCCAGTTTATTATATTTGATTGCTTTCAAGTTAGATTTTAGTTTTGATCTCTGTATTAGGTTATTTTTGATCAGAAATCTTTAATGACAATAAAGATGCTGTAGAGAGAAAACTTTTAAGTGTCCACATTGGGTTTAATGTCTTTCACTTATTTATTATCTTTTATTATAGAATTAAATGCACATAACATGATGGTTAAAAAAGCATCAACTAATAGATTACCCAAGATATAATTAGAGCACTAAATTTATTTCAATGTTTCAACCTTTTCAAGTTTTAAATGTTATTAAACTCACAATCACTATTTTTTGTCTAAAGTTGTATTCTTTTTTATGTTTATAATGAAAAGTGTTACAACTTAGTTTAAAAAATATTTAGAGTGAAATATTTTAAATACAATACCAGTTTCTCCACTTATGAAATAAAAGAGACCTGCATGAGTTGTACATCTCAGTATATTTTTGTTTTTAAAAAGAAATTATACAATATTCTAACATTTCAAAAATGTGCAAAAATACATTTTAATAAGTTCTTACCGCCAGATATAGGCATTGTTTCATATGTTTCTGGACCTACATATGCTTCTAAAGTTACTGATGTTGAACTCTAGGTCTTGTGTGGTGAGTAGCATCCATCTTTTTAGGCTTCTATATTTACAAAAATGTTTTTGGCTTTAAAGAAAAATAAATAACTTCTAAATTTTAAAAATATAAGCACTAATTTCAAGATAATTGGTTTAAAAACTACATGTATATTAAAAAAAAATTTTAACTATCTAAAAGCAATTTATTTTTCTTGGCAGACAAACCACAACTTTTTTAGAAACATATTACTTGTATAATTAAAGGATACAAAAACATTAAAACGGCAAAGCATACATAAAATTAAAATTATTGCCAACTTGATATTCTAACAGTTGAAGGCTTATTTTATTACAATTTATAGATTTTTGAGTAAGATTAGTTTTCAGAACGGGTACAATGTTTCACTCATTGGTGCAAACATTATCAAGTACACAAATTTTTACAGTAAAGAAAGCTTCAGTATTTAAATCTAAGAACTAATCTTATACACTGTAAAAGCTATAAATTATAATAAAATATACTTTACCAGTAAGTAAACTCAAAAGAAACCTGTTGCTTCAAGGCTGAGTTTCATGAAACTGAAAAGTTATATTTCAACATCAACATGACACATTAATGCTTAATCTGCAAGATCCAATAAAAACAGATTTTATGTCTTTTAACTTGTTAATTTATTCCACTTTTATATTAATGCAACAGCAACTAAGTAATAAGGTCCAAAATGGTTGCACAAATACAGTTGGTTAAAAAAGATTTTGCTTTGTTGTAATAATTATGATATTAAATCTACCCCATGGTTACTTACTAGCACCATTATGATCTTGTTGTGAAGTTCAATATTGACATTTAAACATTGGCACACCTTATTCCTAATATAAACTTATATGGTCATTAATATATGGGGTTAATAATAAACACACTCAGTATTCAAAAAATTGTATAACCTTGAAGTCTCAAAGTTCAAGGGATACCCAGTTCAATCTACACTTAGATCAATGTGTGTTATTAGATTATACTAGTTTTATAAAATTACACTCCTTATCAGTAACCCTGAATACAAGTTAACCACAGAGAGTAAAGTGTCAAACACATTGTTGGTATACAAATGCTTTGTATTCACTATGTGAAAAACCCATACAGTGAATAGATGAAGTGAAGAAAGTGTCAATGGCCACTATTCAGTTCTTCACATATATTTAATATACATAGTTGCTTCCAAGTTAGTTAAAGACACTCAATGGGTTGAAATGGCAATGACACTGAAGAATGCATTGTGGCAGCTCCTGTAAGAGGTATAACACTCATGCTGCTCAGCTTTCATTTACTGTTAATGAGGATGTATCAGCCTTTTTCATTTAAAATAAAATCTATGTGAATACACAATGTTTGAATAAAATAATGTTATTTTACAATGTTTCATGAGGCTTAATTTCATACTAAGCCTGAGAAAAAATAGTAATTTGAAACATCATTAGATAAAACAAATTTTAATATTTCTACAGTAATTTTAGCTGCATTTAGTTCCCAAAATTGAGTAAATTACCATTATTTAAACCTTTTTTTTTTTTTTGCCTGCCTTCCAGTACAGAAATACAAACACTGTTCTGGCACATTACATTACAAAATTCAAGGACACTAATCATGATTGGTTCAATACTGACTGTAAATCTGGAATACTATTGACTTTGTTCATATTTCTAACATGAACATCAGACAAAAAAGAAGTGTTTACAGAAGAACTAGAGTTATAAGAACAGTGGGAGATAAAGGCAATAAGATAAACATGGAATTAGAAACATTTATTGCATTCAGCAATGTTTTGAGCAAATGCTTTTCATCAGGCTTAATTTCACTTTTATATTAACCCTATGTGCATGATTGGTAATCAATATTATATATATGCATATATTTGGTAATCTCAGTTTCTTTTTCCAGAGTTCCACCTGGTATACATGCTACCAGGATTATATGGACTAATTTAATAGCTGAAAATAGCTTGCAATAACATTTGTGGAACCAGTCTCAACCTTTTTTGTGCAATTTACAATAACTGTTCAAAACTGTATGACATGCAATAGATATCAACAGTCTCTGATAAAACCTTCAAGAAATTCTGATACATTTAATTTCAAATGCCAAAACTGACAGCAGCTACATCAGCCACAACAGACTAGGCCTGACAAATCCTCCACTTGTAAATAGATTTTGAAAATGTTGCAGATATGATAAAAAATGTGGTGTCTATTTTTGTGTGTGTAGAATGAGGGAAAAACGTAAGTGCAACATTCACAATCGTTCAAATATCACACAATTTCCTCCTCCAATGAAGATACATCTTTACTACCAGCACATAATACAGATATAAAATTTGCTACTTTGAATATCATTTACCAAAGCTACATTCAAATTTTCAACAATTAGTTTTGCAAACCTTGCACAAGCTTTATCAGATGAATACCTTAATGTAATATTAATATATTGAGATCCACCACACCTTTCTAAAATCTGAATATCACAAATGAAAGCTTTATACAACTGACTACATTTTGCAATTATGAATGCAGCCACAAACCTTTTAAATATCAGTTTTTTGTTGGCTTTATCCAGTTTTAACTATAAGCTACTTTTCAAATTGTTTCAATTTTTACAAAGCTGCAATCTCACAGTACCTTTCTAAATCACTGGATTAATGCATTGTAATTTCACAATTGTTCTATTGATAAAGGCATTACTATGTTGTCCTATATGGCCAACTTAATTGTAATATGTGACACAATAAAAACATCATATTTTTATTCTGTTTAGTTTCAAGCCATGGTCTGCCTATCCTCCAGCCAGTCTTATACTTTCATTCTCTCCTTCACTGAACTCATAATATCTTTGACTAGCTGATGATAATCCATTGCTTAGCTTCCTACACATGCCCTTGGGGATTTTGTCAGATGTGGGCATGGATTTTGATCCAGGAATAACCTCAGGTTCAGCTAAAATTAATAAACTGAATTGGGTGGATCTGGTTCAACATGTGGTATTACAGGTAATATATTCAAAATGTAAACAAATGTGTACATATTGCACTAAAGCAAAATTGGTTTATATTACGAATATGATAGAAAACTACTATTTGACCAGTTATGCATCATATTTTCATGTTCTCTCAAACTGTACATAGTTATCTCTTTCAAAGAAAAAAGGATGAATTTTTGAATACCATATGATACATTTGATAAAACAGGGTCATTATGGTGTAAATAATGTCCATATAAGTAAGAGATATTGATATTTTGGTCCAATTTCCCATACATTTACATGAAATTAGCAATAACTCAGTGATTTCCCATACAGAGTTTCTAGAATTGCTGCTAATTTACCCTAACAAAACTACATTTCCTCAGGAAAATGTAGATATTGACCCAAGGTAATGCAGCTGACTTTTTGTGTAAAACACACAAATACATTTTAGTAAAAGCAGGCCTCATTTTGTGTAGGTACACAACATTCCTTCTTCAACATAGGGTTGGTCCAATGGACTAACTTCATGTACATTTGGTTATGATTAACAAGGAGTATTTGCTCAAAAATTTGTTAAATAAATTGAATTTAATTCTATTTGAAGAATGTTTTCTATGACGACTTTATATTAATAAAAAAAGTTACTACATCGACATTTACAATTACAGTAAACTGCAACTGTGAATTACCTGTGACTAGTGTCATCTCTTATAGTCATACTCCTAGAATCTGCCATATTACATTTTACGACTTTAACAATTGAATATGGTGTTAAGTGTGTTTAGCCTACAACCAAACAACACTGAAATTCACTAATCACAAATGTTGAAATTACAAACACGTCGTATAAGCTACAATTACAAAAGTTGAATAATTGAATGTCAACGTTGAATTTTGGAATACGCATTTTTAATCAATATTAATTAAGCCAACGGTGACGTTAGATGATTTCCAACGTTGATTACTACTGTTGAATTTTTCAATTTATCCTGGGTAACATTTAATGGAAAGGCAAAAGAAATCAAATTTGTAACACAAACATTAACTTAGAAAATGCTGTAACCAGTCAGCCTAAATCCTCAGGCTTAAGTAACGTAGGCCTAATATACTATACAAAGACACAAAGCAACTTCTTTACCAATGCAAGATAGCATTTCATAAATGCAGCTGACGATATGATTGATTTCTAAAACATTTTATTATCATTTATTAGACACATTTTAATACAATGGAAAGGACTCACCCTATTATATCAATAGTAGTCAATTGACACAAAAACCTAGGTTACAGCCCACTACCATAGCTTACAAGGTCACATAACATTGTTTTCTTAGTAACGCAGATGCCCACTAGGTAGAAAAAAGTGGAGTGAATTTGAAATTAGAAATAGTATATTTTTTGAGCCGATTATTAGTCTACGAATGGAAAAGTTGATTATACTTAATGTGTTTTCTATAATATTTATACAAAATTTGACTCTTTGCAAATGATCAAACAAAATTATTTGAAGATTCTTTGGACCTACTAAAAACAAAGCAGTAAAGATTATTCCTAGTGAATGATCAACGTACCTTGGAAAATATTTTAAAGTTTAATATGAGAAAGAATTATATTTCACAACATTCAAACTTCTGTTTATTGAAAGAGCATGATTTCCGATTATGCTTTATAACCTATAATGTTATAACGTTATCTTTTTATACGGCAGGTTCTTTTGGATTATTGTATACAAGTGATACGATATTCAATCCACTTAACAATAATAAATTATTTCTTTTTTTAACGTTGAATACAGCTATGCTTACTTATAAGCTACGCTTTAAATACAAAATTCAGCAGAAACTCCAAAACAACTATGAACTTAAATCATTATTATTATTGAATAAAAATTTCTTTGATTAATTTACAATGAGCTTAAAGAAGAATTAATTCTCTTCTTGGTTATCAACTATTCGAACATTTCTGACTCAACCATTTAATTGTTTTCTTTTTTACAGAACTCATACTTCTATCAAGTACATGAAATTTTTAGATTCTAAGACAACTTTATAATCTTTTTGATCTTAACATCATGCACTCTCTATTAAACAACGAAATTAAAACATATCTTACGACGCTGCCCACCCTTTCTGGATAAAGGTCTCTTTAAAAATACTAATGTGCAAATTAAACAGTACACTTAATTTTCCATTCAGAAATGTTTTTGGTGTTCGTTTATTCAAGTCTTATGTATGCAGATTGTGCAGCATCTTGCTCTTTATCTTCACGCCATTGATACTAGGGGAGATCTTCCTGAAAAGGTGGTCAAGTAATTCAACTGGTGGATCTATCCTTGATAATTTTTAGAAGTGGCCACGACAACAACCATATGTCCTTTAGCAGGCAAATTGTTCTCTGAAAAATTTCCAGTTCACCATCTTTAAGTAAGTATTTGTACTAAAAGTAATAACAAATATACTTTACAGTTCATCACTTCTTGGAATAAACATTGTCCAACCATATCGTGTCACCTTGATGAAATCCAACCTTATTAGTATCATAGTGAATTTTTTTATCACAAGCTAATTTAAGTCCTTCTCAGTTAAAATCATATATGACGTCTTTATTCTTCATATTTGCAAAAAGTCTTCCAATCATAAATCCAAAGGATGACCCAGAGAGTTCGGTTTCTTTTGTTCCCAATCATCAGATGAAGATTTATCCCTAATTGCTCCTGTTACTAGCATTTTTAATGGTAGAATGACCATCTTTTTTGTTGTCATTGGAAGTTCAAGTACTGGTTGAGCGATATTATATAGTGTACAGACTGTGAAACTATTTGAAGCTATCCTAATCTCATATACATGTCTCCATACTGTATCATTGTCAAATATACATTGTTCCTGGATATCAATTACCAAAGATAATGAGGTACAGAACAAGTTCTTACTCTGTAGGTAACTTCCAATTTCCACATCAATCTCTCTTCTTTTTTTATTTCATTAACAAATCAAACATGCTCGCCCTTTCAGCCGTAGAGGCCTTATAATGGGACGATGAATCCTACTATTCGTTGGTAAAAAAGTAGCCCAAGAGTTGGTGGTGGGTGGTGATGACTAGCTGCTTTTCCTCTAGTCTTACACTGCTAAATTAGGGACGGCTAGCGCAAATAGCCTTCGAGTAGCTTTGCACAAAATTCAAAAAACAAACAAATAACTTTCTAGATGCCTGGCTAGCTATTTATCATTCCTTTGGTCTTACTGAACACCTTCTATTGTTTGTAATGGCCATATTTCTACAATGATAACAGTCTTTGCTAACTTGTATCCTATGGGAGGAGAGTTTATTTCATACATGCTTTAGTCTGCAGCTCCTTGCAATATGTCGTTTTTTGTTGTTGCTGTTATTTTTCAAATTGCGCTTGTATCATCTATTGTTTTGTGGTTTATTTTCTCACGTCAGAGTAACTAGTTGTCTGACTAATTCTTATAGTTCTTCCATCCTATTATAAAGGGGATTTGCTTTTCAACACTAGTCGATCTGGTGGTCCTGTAACTTTTAAATGGCGCCTTTAGCTGTTTACCTGCAACTTCAGTGAATTCAAGTTTCATCACCCATTCGAGAGCTTTCTTTAAAGATGTAAACCTATTTTACTTCAACCTAATGGTCATATTTTCGTCCATTATGACATTTATAAATTAGTTGCATGTCAATATAACAATAAATTCATCATTTCATATGAATCATCAGGGTAAGATAGTTATAGAAGGCTTTTTAAATGTCTTCCCGAAATTCAGCTAAGGCTTTTTCTTTTTTCCATGCCCTATTCTAGAACTTTGATATGAATATCTCCTTCTGATGTGTCACTCTGAACGCATTGGATAAAATATTTTCAATGCATTGTAGTTGTTACAGCTCTCAACTGTAAGGCTACTTAATGTTGTACAAGTTATTTCAAATAGGCAACAAAATGAATAGCTTATTGCTCACTATTCTATACGAAAGATCTCCCATGGTGCATTTCAACATTTTCTGTTGATTTCTTAATCGGGATCGGGTAATGTCGTTTTGTGAGCCAGTTATATTCTGAAATTGCATTTGGCTGGATTAGTTCAGGAAGATTCTGCAGTAACACATGGCACAGGAGAAGTATTGATAAGTGTAGACCAAATGTGCTTTTCTGTTTCATATTTTGTAGTAAATGATGTTTTAAGTTGTAATTGTTGGGCAGATGAAGAAATATGCACAGTGTATTTTGCCTTTACCAGTTATTTTCCAGATGTTTAAGTTTCTTCTTTGCACTTACCAATTCTTTTTCCAATTTTTTATTGTGTCATAGTTTTTGTATTTCTTTGGTTTCATAATTACAACCTTGCTGTATTTTGTTGGTATCTTTCTGTCCTTCTTTAACCTCATTGTTGTATTCACTCTGTACATCTCCAATAGCTTCATCAATTTTATATTCTGTCAAATTTATTTTTGTTCTTAATACTTGTTTAAATATTATATACCTCTTTCTCTTAAATACTTATCTCTTACCCCTTCTTAAAGTCTAACATGTTATGATGGTTATGGTACCCATATCAAACTCTGTGAGCCGCGGATTCGAGTCTTGTCACCAAACATGCTCACTATATTAGCCGTGTGGGTGTTG
Organism: Tachypleus tridentatus; assembly: GCF_004210375.1. Classification (NCBI taxonomy): domain Eukaryota; kingdom Metazoa; phylum Arthropoda; class Merostomata; order Xiphosura; family Limulidae; genus Tachypleus; species Tachypleus tridentatus. Next base: position 65,022,714 of record NC_134828.1, on the reverse strand, counting down.
TAATGTGATGGCCAATCCATTTTTATGACGGTAACGAGTAGCCCAAAAGTTGGTAGTTGGTGGTGTTGACTAGCTATCTTGAGAATGTTTACTCAACACTCTGCTTGGTCTCTTTTCTATAACTCAGTTGAGTCAAAGTTTCAGCTTCAACTCTGTAAATACTTTCACACCCAAAATTCGAGTTGCTAGCAAACTTGTTCTTATTTCTGTCACTATGTAATTATGGATTATCAGTTATTCAGGTTCTTGCTGGAATGGTCATGAACATGGTAAGCATATTGGGCGTAGCTGGGTTTAGATATATAAGTAGGGTTGCTTCTATCATACCACATTCAAAAGCCGATATACAACTGCCATAACATTTAAGGTCGTTGATTTATTATTGTACAAGCAATGTGAATTTACACAGTAACATGGACTCGCTGATTTGCTGTTTCAACATTCTGAATTGTTTATGGGTCCTCAAAACTTTTTGGATCTGATAGTAACAAAATAATGTCACATATACATATATATATATGATGTGTGATCAATAAAACAGCAGTTGTGTATTCTTTTCTGAAGAACTTGCGATACAGTCAACTTCTTAGTTGCTTTCAATAGAATACATAGCTGAAAAATGTTATAATATTATGAATTCGAACATTTTGGTGCCTCTCAATACAAAAAAAATGCTCCTACAGCTCTGTTCACAGAAGCTTCAAGATTAAACTGTCCATTATTTCTGTATATTAATAATGGAATTGAAGCAGCATCATTATTGACTAGGAGTGGATAATTGTATGCTGATGATTCCTAAAAGCACGTATCCCATAACAAAGAAGAATTGCATGCATTTGAATTCTTTGTTGAGCATTAGTATTTTTATGGTAAAAAGTTTACCATTTCAATAGACAATATATCGCTAAAATATGAAATCTCAGAATGGATGGCTGCACATTCGATCATGGAATTTCAAGAATATTACTGTTTTACCGTCTTGTTAGGGCCCACAACTTAGAAACATTGGTGAATGTAAGCGATGGAAATCGAACCCCTGATTTGAGCGTTGTATATCCGTAGACTTACCGCTGTACCAGCGGGGGAAGACATATTGTTGTGAAGACGTTATTTAAATAGGTGGATGACCTAAGTATCCGCAGGTACCTCTCATACAATGACACAGATACTTCTAGAAACTGGTAAGAGTTAGAGGTGTTCTTTCCTGTATGTGAAAAATACGTCAACAAGAGGTTCCTAGTGTGCGACCCTCCCCCCAGGTTTGAACTTTATCTACATTTTAGTCGCTACATTATAATTTCATTTTTATAATATATTTCATTTACTGATGAATTTCTTCAATCTAATTTAAACTTTCTTATGGGCCATGTGCTTGATTGACACTGACTCACAGTTTTCTTTCCTGAAATCATCACCCTAACTGAAACATCCTGGCGAAACTGATGAATAGTGAATGATGTATATAGTTTGAAATTATAATATAGTACATTTGAACTCTTTGTCTACTGGTAAAGTACAGCATATCACAAACTTTCCTGTCTTTGTCTTGTGAAGACGTAAATCAAAGTTATAATTTTCTGTCTGAGCTAGTGCGGGACGTTGCAGGAATTTCCCCTTTATTCCAGAAGCCAAGAAGGTCAACAGATTGTTTATTCCAGTCACTCTGATAAACGAACATAAATACAGTTTCTGTAAATAAATCTTTTTATCCGTTGACTTGTGTGCTTGTTTACTGTTCGGCTGCCAAGTCCAATTTATTCTTTTCTTAATAATCTTGAACTTACACTTCTGTGGAAACGTTTGGCTTCTCTGTCAGACGTCAGTGTACCTGAATATCACATTTGGCTTCCCTGTCAGACGTCAGTGTACCTGAATATCACACTTGGCTTCTCTGTCAGACGTTGGTGTGCCTGAATATCACACTTGGCTTCTCTGTCAGACGTTGGTGTACCTGAATATCACACTTGGCTTCTCTGTCAGACGTCAATGTACCTGAATATCACACTTGGCTTCTCTGTCAGACGTCAATGTACCTGAATATCACATTTGCATAACGCAAATGTTCTTATATTTCATTTTATAACTGGTTCTGATTAACGAGTAAAGCTTCGTCTTTCGGCTAGATATTTAACTGTGACTACAAGAAGTAACTCAATATCATAACTCATGTGATTAGGCGTAAGAACATTTCTTTGTTACTTTGAAGATCTTACTTGACTCTGTTCATTTTAATTTCCTTATTAGAAGAATCGTAATGATTTAGTCAAAATAATGCTGAGAACAGCTACAGCAATACCTCGTTTAAAATATAAGAAATTTTAGAAGAAACTTAATAACAGTTACGTTATTTTTTCTAGACGGTAGAAGAACTAGTAAATCTCTTAGTAAAGCATTAAGTCTCTTCGTGGCGGCATTACATTATGGGTGATCAAATATTAATCATGGACCAAATATATACATGTTCAACAGGTTACCTATGATATCATGGTAAGAATTTGTAGTGGGATGCTACAGCATTAACATATGCAAACTGTTCTTTGTAAAATATGACCAACCCTCTATAACAAGATGTCATTTCTGGGACTGTTTCTAAAATTAAATAATCGTATTACTCACGGAGAAAGCTTAAAAACGATATGCAGAGTTCTAATGCAAGCCTCTGGCTACAACATGTAGAAATCTTCAATGAGTTGAAAAGTCTTGTCGTTTCTTTAGGGAACCTATTACTAACTATAGATTCTTGAAAATGATAAAGGTATAAAAATAACAAAATATTTTAGAGTGAAAAAAGAGCATGTCTATTGTTATCATTATGTCGACCCTGAAAGAGATTGTAGAACGCAGCAAACATTTTCTGCACAGTTGCTCGGGTGCTTTATGAGCCTGAAATAGCGTATTATTTTGTGTTTTTCAGCCATACAACAATTTTTATGAGGTGACGAATAAACTGTTTAACAAGTAATAAAAATATTTTGTAAATATAAAATGATGTCGGAATGGCAGTGTCAAAAACAATGCAAACAAGGACAAAGGAATGATATAACTATATAAAGAACATTCCTAACTGACATTTAATATAAAAAATTAATGTTACACTGTAAAATGCGAGTGTAAAAAATAGTTACAATGTCGATCAGTTTGACCGGCCTCGTATTGTGAGAATATGTAATAGTCTGTAATAATAAAGATATGTTTTGACCCAACTTGGCTTTTTTTGTACGTAAATTTTAAACTCTTAGTTACACTATATTGATGTCTACCCTGACATATTATGATAAACGAACTGCATACCAACAATTAGAATTGCATAACTTCCAACTGCAGTAATATTAAAGTCAACTATGCATTTTACAGAATAACACTAAATTTTAATATTAAAATTCCTGTCGGGATGACCTATGTATAATTGTATCATCCCTATGATCTTGTTTGCATTCTTTCGAACTGTCACCCTATATCATTTTACATTTACAAATATTTTTTACACGTTTTGCGACGTTTTTTCCCCTGATTTAAAGTTACTGTTTTCTGTAAACATGTGCAATAAAATGTTTGTTTAGGTTTTATTCCTTCACTTCGTATGTAATATAGGAGCTAGATCCCTAAAAACACCAATAGTGGAATGTACATAGTATTGAGTATTCTGCACGTTTCAGGCATCTAATGTTCACCTACTATTGGCTGGTATTTCCTGTTTCACAGCGTTTTAAAGAAACATCAAACTTCTATAAGAAAGTTAATTTGTAGTGGTAATAATAACATCATTTACACTATAATCACTTTTTATAATTACAGCTGGTTATTTTGACTAATCGTTGACATCGTGCACTGTTCAAGCACACATAGAGTATATTTAGGTTTATACTGTCTTTAGTGATAAAATAGTTGTAGAATTATCTCGATTGGCACAAGAACAAAAAAGATGAAAATTTATTGGGTTGGTCACTTTCTGGTTTAATATTTTAGCGATGGTTTCTTGTCTTGTTTTTGGGCTTGTTGAAAGTGAGTGACAACCATATTAAAAAAAAAAATTGTTGATTTTTAGCGTGCATATTTTTATAATCTCTATTGAGTATCTAAATCATCCTTTCAAATAGAGTCTACCGATACTGTGATAATTGTGACTTGTGAAACAAGAATAATTTGAATAATAACACCAAGAACAAATGGTTGAATTTTGAATTTGGTCTCATAATGATAATATCAACTTTTTTACTATTAGTAATATTTTGCAGCCTTAGCCATTGAGATAGAAAGTTTTCAGTGTTGTTTCAAAAACAAGTCTGCTTTTTAAATTGGTTTTAACCCTATATTCTACTTTTAAAGTCCCTGGGCGAACCGTGTCATGAGCCACAATGGTGGTTATTATGTCAATGAATGTTTTTATTTCATTTTTAAACAGGGAAAAACTAACTCAAGAAGGTTATCAATTGTTGAGTCCAAAATATAAAATAATAGGTTATATTTTTCCTGCTTTTTTTTATTATGTTAGTTTTTATAAAGTAAGAAAAATAAAAACTACAGTTATATAAGGCCAATAACAAGAGCCTATGTGGCAGAATACATCTTGTTATTGTTGACGTTGGACTAGAAAGAGTAAGCTGATAGCTTAATCCATACAACTTGCAGATTATTCTTGAGTATTTAATCAATTCTGCTGCTAATCTGTGATAAAAGAGCTAATGTCGTTTATATACGGATTACTTGGTTAATAAACTAAATCTGAACCCTCAATGTAATAAGTAAATTTCTGGTTAATTAAACAAATACAGAATCTTCATGCAACAACTAGATTTTTTGCTTAAATACTGAACTTCTACTAGTCCATACAGTCTTGATAAGTGTAGTCAGCGAACTTCATTTTAAATAGACTAAACCTTCTGTACTGTCTGCAAGCGTCCCTTAAAACATTTATGACTGTCTAGTTACCTTGTAGATGATGCGTATAATCAAAACAACGACAACCATGAAATATCGTATAATATCAAAGTAAAAAAAAAAACTGAGCTGTGTCGTCGATTGATCTTTCATGCATGTTTATTGTTTTGTTTTTATATGTAGATTTTATAGAATAACAAAAACAATATTTTTCTGTTTTTATCTCTTCACCAATAATAGAACTTCTTATTACCTCCGTTTAATAGAGAATACAAAAACTACAAAAATGATTAAAGCAAAAAAGAACAAAGATCTATTTTCCGAAATTTCATCACGTCGAGGACAGTCAGTTTAATTACGGTTTTCAAGTGCATGATACTTTTTATAGAGTTTCGAAACGAAGAAACTTTCTATGATCATATTAACTCGAATCACTTTGAAGAATCTCCCTTATGTTTATTTTACGTCGATTTATTCTATTTACCTAATTATATGCTTGAACTCTTGAATATACCACAGACATTATTACATTAGGCTACAAATATATTGAGAAATCGGCACCATGTGTTTCAAATGGGAATTTGTTTAGATGATAGAGAAAATGACAAGAAACAAGATAATATTTTGCCATTATTTCCATTTTATGAGATAAATTCTTCCATGCTATTACAGAATGTAAATTTAAATATTCTAGTCCTACTTCACTGATCCCTGTTCACAACTGAATGAGCCACGATGAAAATGTTTACCGTTCTTTAGAATTTTCACATACTTGTACCAAGGGCATGTCATAGGGTTCTACTTGAATGAACATAGTGATCAAATTTAGAGTCTGAAATAACTGTAATATTGTCTTCACTATATAAAAAGAAGCTAGCTCATAGTACCAGTATATGCTATGAGAAATCAATTTAATAGCACTCCACAAATTAACCTTTATAAAAAGAGTGTTTAACACTGTGTATTAAGTTTTGTTGTCATGCCATGGCCTAAAGAGCATAGAGAATTCTTAGTAGAGCAGAGAGTCTGTATAAAAGCTTTAGATGATGCTGGTTGGGGCCTTCAACAAATTGCTACAGATTTAAACTGGTTTCCCAAACACTTCCAAGTACACCCTAGATTGTAAGACCGAAACAAATAAATATAAAATAGGGAAAAAAAATGTAGAGTCGTTTGGAGTAAAATTCAAAAGGATATTTTGATAAAATATGTTGCAACAATGCCTAAAAGACTGTCTGCAGTTATTAAATCAAAAGTTGGACACACCAGATATCAACTATTTGCTGAACTCAAACATTTACACTGAGCTTCTGCTGCACTAAATATGTTTCACCTCTAATTTACCTTCTGTTGTTCTTTGAAAGTAGTCCGAAATGTGATATTTGACTTTGTCTTCACATTTTTGAACAATAGTGTATAAAGCTAATAATGAAGTCTTGACTATTGTATATTATTAAAATATGTAAATAAACGTCCTTTTCAGGCAAATATATCTAACATTATATTATATGGCATGTTAATTATAAAAGTAAAACCAAGCTAATGAAATAATATGCAAAGATCAAATATTTTGTCAATAACGTTTTATTATTATTATACTAAATAGTTGTCTTTCTCAAATATTAAAGTATAAAAGTAAAACAATAATAACTATAATGTTGATGACGTCATCATATGATGTCATTCATTTCCTAGAAATTGCGTCTCTAATAACATTCTTTTCGTGCCAGACCACTTCCGCCGCTCAATAATTAATGCTGAAGACATATTAATATGATTTATCACCCTTCCGTAACAACTTCTCCCTAACAACACCCCTATGATGATAATGACGTAATCATATGATGTCATCTCTCTTCTAGCACTGTGCCTGTACCAACGCGCTCTCTGGTGCCAAACTACTTTCGTTTTCCAAGTGGCTCCCTCGCTACTTTTAAGATTAATTTTCACATGCTAATTAAGTCTAATTGTCAATAAGTATTTACCAATCACTTATTTGTAGAACTTAAGTCAAATTTTAATTGATAACTGCCAGGATGGCACCCGTATAACTAAGACTAAAAAACGGATTCTGAAACCAACATTAAATTCAGTTAAATTCTGATTTTCATCAAGCATTCTTTTACTTTATATTTTTCTCAAAATACTCCTTCTAACATAGAATAATACTGCTAAGTACTTCCTCAGTGGATGTAAGATCATTATGCAAATAGATTCCAAAAACGTTTAGCAACTTAAAGCAGTTTAATTCTTAGTTATTTCAATATTAATTTATTGATAATTTAAACACCAGTAGATATTCAAGAAGACTTTGTTATCAGGAAAAGATTTGCTCGAGCTAATATTAATGGTCTTCTTGTGAATAGATCATTTTAATTTTTTTAACTGTTACGTTTATAGATAAACAACTTTTCCAGTGCACGTTTATTCTAAGATAAATAATAAAAGTTGAAACACGTTTCTAGCATTCCATTACTTATCTGAAATTTCAAACTGGTAACAGTGAGAAGATTGAAGGAGAGTGCTTTCAGTGATGGGGTGAGGAAATTTCACATTTACATGATGTTAACGTTCATTTCTCAAGGTTAGGACAACAGTTTTATAACGCGTCACATAAGTGTGTGTGTGATATCAGAACAGCGTTTTGGAGGAGAACAGATAAGTGCCCAAGACAGATATGTATCAAGGCGGGGAAATAGTAAAGGGTCGACAGATCGATCAATACAATCTGCCTGTGTTTTAAGTAATAAGAAGTAAGCAGGGTGGGTCGACAGATCAATCAGTACAATTTAGTTGTGTTTTAAGTAATAAGAAGTAAGCAGGGTGGGTCGAAAGATCGATCAGTACAATCTAGCTGTGTTTTAAGTAATAACAAGTAAGCAGAGTGGGTCGACAGATCGATCAGTACAATGTAGCTGTGTTTTAAGTAATAACAAGTAAGGCGGGTTAGTCGACAGATCTATCAGTACAATCTACCTGTGTTTTAAATAATAACAAGAGTGCAGGGTGGGTCGACAGATCGATCAGTACAATCTAGCTGTGTTTTAAGTAATAACAAATAAGCAGTGTGGGTCGACAGATCGATCAGTACAATCTGCCTGTGTTTTAAGTAATAAGAAGTAAGCAGGGTTGGTCGACAGATCGATCAGTACAATCTACCTGTGTTTTAAGTAATAAGAAGTAAGCAGGGTGGGTCGACAGATCGATCAGTACAATCTAGCTGTGTTTTAAGTAATAACAAGTAAGGCGGGTTGGTCGACAGATCGATCAGTACAATCTAGCTGTGTTTTAAGTAATAAAAAATAAGCAGGGTGGGTCCACAGATTGATCAGTACAATCTAGCTGTGTTTTAAGTAATAACAAGTAAGCAGGGTGGGTCGACAGATCGATCAGTACAACCTGCCTGTGTTTTAAGTAATAACAAGTAAGCAGGGTAGGTCGACAGATCGATCAGTACAATCTAGCTGTGTTTTAAGTAATAAAAAATAAGCAGGGTGAGTCCACAGATTGATCAGTACAATCTAGCTGTGTTTTAAGTAATAACAAGTAAGCAGGGTGGGTCGACAGATCGATCAGTACAACCTGCCTGTGTTTTAAGTAATAACAAGTAAGCAGGGTAGGTCGACAGATCGATCAGTACAACCTGCCTGTGTTTTAAGTAATGACAAGTAAGCAGGGTAGGTCGACAGATCGATCAGTACAATCTACCTGTGTTTTAAGTAATAACAAGTAAGCAGGGTGGGAGAATTTATTAATATTTGGTAATCATTTCAAAGATTTCTTTACGACACTGGTTGATGTAATTTAGAAACAAGTCAAATGGTTTAGAGAACTCAATGACATTATCATATAAGATGGTTTATTACTATAGAAACATTAGAACAGATGTCATGTGTGACAGGTCTTATTACTGTAAGGTAAGTATGGTGAGCTGTTGGATGTAAAAGACAGTATTTTTGATACAAAATAAGTGTTTCTAAACGTATTTGAAGCTGTGATTAACCTCTTCTTCCTATGTTAAAAGGATTGGTGAATTCAAAGACAGTTCTAAAAATATCTGAAATAAACAGTCTTCACTTCACTTCTAGTGGGTGATAAATGTTATTATTTCACGTAAATTTTGTTTATGAATTAAAGAGGCTTTTATTTTATGAGGTTCCTCTCCCATTTGAATAAAAGGATGGTGGATAACATGTTTTTGAGACTATGTGAATTAAATTTTTCATTCTCTAAGTGTCAAAAGATGGCAGCACATTGCAAAAGGGGCACTTGAACACAGTGAAAAAAAACATTATTACAGTACATCAGTGCCTCACCATCTTTTATTGCCTTGATACCTCCTTTTCAGAAACAAAAACAACAAAAATTTGTATTGAACGTCATTTTTTTCCCCTTTTGCCATAACATAAAATGTTTTTAGTACGACTTATACTCAAGACAAACTTTAATAAACACTATTTTATATACGTTGAAAACAAAGTAAAAGGTGTTTAAACGTTACAAAGTTAACTGTCATGAACAGATAAAGTGCACTCGGTGCCTAATTCCAACGTCTTAGTTCATACACGGATAAAAGAAACGGATACAGAAAGAAAAGGCTACAAAAGAAAATCGTTAACTTCAAATAATTTGAAACCAGGTACAAAAATATTGTTATTGTGGCATCTTGATAAAAAAAAAGAAAACATAGCTAATTAGAAAAAAGTGAAAACAAAGTAAAAAGATAATTTATAATTCTTCAAAATTTATAAAGTCGTTCCATTAACTGATAAAGTTTTATTATTCTCGAATTACTTTATTGTTTGTATACATCAAGTTTGTTTGTTTTTTACAAGATGCCTGTCTCAAGTTGCAATGCTGAGGGTGAATCAACTTATATATCATCATAAAAACTTGATAGAATTTAAAAAAAACTCATAGATGTGATAAATTTTTATGTAGAGACAATACGTTACAAAGAACAGTCAAAATGACAAACGTTTCACACTGTCTGGAAAAACACACCTGTAAACAACTCCAAAAATCAACGCGAAACTTGCTACGTAAACTTACCACCCTGTTGCAAGAACACTGTTTCAGCAGATTTGGTATGAACTACTCACATTGAAAGAATAATATCTTCGTATTGGACGCAAATTTCATCTATTTTTGTTTTTATCTCAATGACCAGTTCAGTTTTGGCTATTGTTTTGAATAATTGAGAGACACAAAGAAAATGACAGGTTGTATGTACTATTAGAAAACTGAACAGGAAGGAGAAGGTTGTATACGTACTATTAAACAACTGATCTTTACAAGACTGTCGTGAGACAACTGATCTTTACAAGACTGAAAGTGAGAATGTTGCATATTTTCTATTAAACAACTGATCTTTACAAGGCTGAAAGTGAGAATGTTGCATACTTTCTATTAAACAACTGATCTTTACAAAACTGTATTGAGAATGTTGCATACTTTCTATTAAACAACTGATCTTTACAAAACTGTATTGAGAATGTTGCATACGTTCTATTAAACAACTGATCTTCATAAGACTGTTTTGAAAATGTTGTGTACGTTCTACAAAACAACTGATCTTTATAAGAATGTATTGAGAATGTTGTATACGTTATATTAGATGGCTCTGATCACAGGACGTTTGAGAAATAGTTCGTTGACTTGCTTCTTTCCGTACTTCACTCAAGCTAGTCTTTAAGGCACGTCATCAAATAACGCAAGGACAACGTTACGTCACTGGCCTTGATTGTTTTCTCTCCGCTATCTAGATCCGATCGCACTCCTACGTTCTCTGAAACCACTTCACTACTTCAATCTTCAGTATCAATCGAGTAATACAAAAACAAGCCAGACGAAAAATTAAATACAAATTCCTGACGTTCACATCAAAATTCCATCGCGAGCAGGGCGAAGGGGGATATCAGTATGCCTGAACACCCCAATTGGAAAGTTTACATTCCTGTAAAACTAAATTACTACTAGGGGATTTTTGTTTTTTTGTTGTTTCTTTTTGTATTAGACAACTGACCTTTATAAGACTGTATTGACAATATTGTATACGTTCTATTAAACGACTGATCTTTACATGACTGTATTAAGAAGGTTGTATTTAAAAGACCACCGCCAGTGGCATTGCGGAATATCTGGGGACTTGTACTACTAGAAACAGTGTTTTGATACTCGTGGTGGACAGAACACAAAAAGTTCTTTGTGTAGCTTTATGTTTCATACTAAACAACAACTTTATAAGGCTGTTGTGAGAATATTATATACATACTATTAGATAACGGTCTTGATAGAACTGTAGTGAGAATACTGTGTACATAATATTAAACACATTGTCTTAACTGCTCACTGGTCTAATAGAGTAGCACCTAATGCATACAAACTTTATTAGTGCCTAATGGCCAGATGGACTCTCTTTGCTTCGTAGTATCTTACTAAATTTTATTTGTTTTCAGAGTTCTTCCTTTGGCCATAAACATTTAAAATTTATTCAAGAAATATACTAGAAAAAGCCTTATTTAGACACTTGAATACTTAGTTCTAATCTGAACCACCTTAAAACAATGAGAAACACACCAATTTTTTTTACTATCCCAATAACCGTTATAATGTACACAAAGGACATTTGTCAAATATAATACATCACTTAAAAACCGATGAATTAAAACTGAATTCCCTCTCATTAAAATCTATTCCGGTTAAGCGACTGCTCTGAAGGTTTACACTATAGTGTTCCGTGGATTATTTCAATACCAACGAAGTTTCTTCGGTGAAGAAATGACGTTCCTAAAATATTTTTTACTTTCATCTCGCAAGTTTATTTAGTAAGAAACACACTGAACTATAATAAATCTGTGAGATTTTTTTATAGCTGCTAAGTATCAATACACTGCAGCCTGTAATAGTACAGATGTGGTAAAGTTTATTCAGGCACATACCCTCGCCCGGTAAGTCTAAGAGTTGTGTTCCCGCGTTGGGAATAGCACAGATAACCCATTATGTAACTTTGCGGTTATTAACAAACAAACCTTATTCAATCGGCAGGCATCCATACCTTTGAATGAAGTAGATACTTGACCTTGAAAAGAAGAAAATCTCCTTCTCGCTTGCTCTCTCTGTATATATATGTGATATAAACCAGATACAATATATTAAAGTTTCAATTCAATACCATACCTCTGTTATCACATCTTGTTGTCGTCATTAAGATGTAAAGGGTAATAAAGACAGCAAGAAGACCTGGTATTGAATTTAGATTTTATCATACTGTTTGTGGTTTATACTAAGTATGTTTTTTTTCTTTATATTACTGATTTTAATAGCCTAGGAATAATTAGTGTAATATATAATATTTGGTATATTAATCTATTTATGTCTTTTATATACTATGTTTGTGTGTGTGTAACCAGCTTAAATCATGATGGCCCAGCGCGTTAAGGCGTGCGCTTCGTAATCTCAGGGTCGCGGGTTCGCGCCCGAGTCGCGCCAAACATGCTCGCCCTCTCAGCCGTGGGGACGTTATAATGTGACGGTTAATCCCACTTTTCGTTGGTAAAAGAGTAGCCCAAGAGTGGGTGGTGATGACTAGCTACCTTCCCTCTAGTCTTACACTGCTAAATTAGGGACGGCTAGCACAGATAGCCCTCGAGTAGCTTTGTGCGAAATTCCAAAACAAACAAACTTAAATCATGATAATTAATCTCAAATTTTGTATGTAATTTCTGTTCTTGTGTGTTTTTAGACGAGCGTGCAGCAGATCAGAGGGCTTGTTTTTAATATTTCACAAGTTAAAGTCCAGATCGTGTAGTCGAATACAACTGGCCAGTTAGGAATTACCACATCTGCTATTTATGAGACGTACAGAACAAAACAAAGAAAAAACGCTCACGTGCTCTTTGAATCGTATTGCCTTTCATCTTGTTACCATCCATATCTCTGTTTTTATTTGTCAGCAGGCAATTTGATTAACGAATATATTTATTTAATTCGAAATGTTGTGCAAGAAAGTAGTGTTATAAACAGTAAAACTCAAGTTTCGGTCGATTTTGAATTTGTAATATATACATGTCTACTGCTTGTGCTCAAAAAGGAAAACGTACTATTACGAACAAACAGCACGTCTGTTTTGAATATTTCTGAGTTTTATCAGCTCAATTAACTTGATTAATTTTCAGTTCAAGCTATTAGGTATGCTTTCAGCCTGACATAATTGCTTTATTAGTACCAAACATGCTCTGAAGCTTAACACTATTTGAACAAGTTTCTTATTTTTCGCCACGACGTGTATTGTGAATTTTCTTTGAAATTTCAGAGAGAGTGGATAAACATACAACATGATTTGCATGAAAACTACTAATTAAGGCTAAAATATTATTTAATAAATGAGAGTAGTTTGAAGGGTAAAAGTGAAAGGTATGAAAAGAGCTTACAGCGTAGTTGCATAGCGGCGTAGTTTTGTTGCATGTAGAATCAAACTATGAATATATACATTAATGAAAAATGTGCTTAAACATTATAGTAATTGAAATTTGAGCTAGTTATAAAGCAAGTTTCTGACAGCGATACTTTTATAGAACTCGAATAAAAGTACATTAAAACATTTGTCACATGATACAGGTTTATTAAAGGTTGTGACCTGAACTTTGACTAATCCTTAATTTAATGCGAGGATGAAGGGAAATTTGTGTTGAATGTAACTACGAGGCTGAATGTTATTATAAAAACATTTCCTTGTAGGTAGTGGATATATAGCCAGGTGGATAAGGCACTCGACTCGTAATCTGAGGGTTGCGGGTTCGTATCTTCAAACATACTTGCCCTCCCAACCGTGAAGGCGCTATAATGTTACGGTCAATTCCACTCTTCGTTAGTGAAAGAGTAGCCCAAGAGTTGGCGGTGGGTGGTGATGACTAGCTGCCTTCCCTCTAGTCTTACAGTGCTAAATTAGGGACAGATAGCGCGAAATTAAAAAACAAAAGATCGTGGATAAAAGTTACACACATGAGTCTTATATTAACATACTTCCTTTATATGTGCTTACAAAATAAAATAATTTCTACCTGAAAAAACTTGCATACACGTACAAGATGAATTCTAAAACTAAGTATTTCGATTATAAGTAATAATAAAATACAAAAATAAACGTATTTCAAAAAAAAAGATTACGTACGATATAATAAAACAGAAATAAAAACATTATTAAATATAAGTTAGAAATAAAGCTCACAAAAACTTCTGTTCATGTAAATCTTTCCTTTTATATGCAAAAACGGCTCGTTTGGGCTGAGAAAACACTTTACATAGAAGAGCGAACAACGTTTCGACCTTCTTCGGTCATCGTCAGGTTCACAAAGAAAGAAGTAACTGACCGGAAGCTGACCACATGTTTGAAAGGGGTTGTGTAACTGTGTGTCGAAATGTAGAGGGCGGTATTAGATGTTTGAATATATATCTTTCCTTCGTTATTTCTATCGCTTGTATATGGTACGACGAACCTCCATGTCCAATCATTGTAAGCTACGTATAATTGCACTAGTAAAATTACATTGATAAACACAATACATAATGAATTCTATTGTAGAGATAAAGGAGTTTCTTCACAAGAAACAATGTACACCATTGAGTGGAGATTAAGTACAAATGACTATATTTCGCTTCTTAAACAAAATAAGGAAAATTAAAAGATATAGCACTACATCATAAAAAGTAAGCTTCCTTAATTACTAGCTTATAAAATATTTAACTATTTTTCAGTATTTAGACGCATCTGAATGACACTAATGAGTGCGTGTAAGACATAAGTGGGTTGGGTGAAAGGACACGCCATCGAAGGTCCTAAATGCAGAACTTGACCAGTCTATCAGGTTCCCATGTAATTCCGAATCGCCTTGTTTTGTACAAGAAGAAGAAGGAAGAATGGATATCTGATTCTCATCCAAAACCTCATCCCAAAGATGTAAATCTGTTAATTCTCCTTGTAGTGTTTCTGCGATCTTAAAACCCCCTCCTACCGAGTCCTGATCTGCACCCACGACAACCATCCCACCAGGCCTAACTTCTTTATTCTTGGACACAACAGCTGTGGTATTGGAACACCGTTTTCCGTTAAGGTAGAACCTCACCGCCCCACTGTTAGCTGACCATGTCCACGTTATATGTTGCCAGATGTCTTGAATAATTCCCGGGCATAGAAAACTAGCTTCGTTACCACTTCCACTGTGAACACGAAGCATCATATGAACTATACCCTTCTCAGACCTCATCCATGTAATTATTTCGTTATCATCGTCTGAACGAGCATACGAAAACACATTGTTAGAATAACCTTCAATCTGGTAAAACTTCACCCAATAGGCTAAGGTAAATTCTCGAACAGTAGGTAGAGTGCCTATTAGAGTAAGACGTGGAATATTAGAGTCCGGATGAAAAAAACGGACTTTTGTGTTCAACATCGGTGATACCACACAAACATAGGTAAGGAACAGCAGGTGAACAAAGGAAATCATGGTTTATCTTGTCTTTACAAATAAAACTGTCAATTGAGAATAGTAACAATGGCAACTTTAGGATAATAACAACGTTAACTGAAGGATACTAACAATATTAACCGAAACAGTCGTAATGCCAACTGAAGAATACTTCCATGTGGCTCATGGGGTTTTCATAAGCAGGAAGCTTTTGCTGTTTCAAGTACTGGAAAGAAAGAAACGTCTAATTACAGATGTTTCTCTTTTACTTAACTGTTACTAAGTGTTGTTTTTTTATTTCCTCCTTCCTTAGCTGTTGTTAAGTGTTTATTTCCTCATTTCTTTCTTCTTAGATAAACACAAGTTCATTATACAAATCACCGCTGGAACTCTTGACCTTAGATCCCAACACTTAGATACCAATCTTCGATTTATATATAAATACAAAGCTGCAGAACTGTGAGGTCAATTGCTTATGAAGTGGCCAGTTTTTTTCAAGTGTAATTTTAACCTTGTATTTCAACGTGTACACATAAACTTTCAAATGTATTGTATTTCAGTCTGTACAAACAGTATTTCAAATACATTGTGTTTCAGCCTGCTCACATAATCATTCAAATATATTGTATGTTATTTACGTAATATTTAAAATTCATTTTGATCGTATTTTGCAATTTGTACAAGTAATCTTTAAAATTTTCACTGGGTGATTCATGGCATAAATTAATTAAAGAAGAATTCCGGGATGTTCTCAAAACCACCTAAAGGATACTGACTGCCAATGACAATTGAAGAATAATGACAATGCCAACTGAACAGAATTAACAATGTCAAGTGAAAGATAGTAACGATGCCAATTGATCAGTATTAACACTATCAAATGAAGATAATGACAATGAAAACTCAATAATATTAACAATATCAAGTGAAGGACAGTAACAATGCCAATTGGATAGTTTTAACAGTATCAAATGAAGATAATGAAAATGCTAACTGGATGATATTAACAATGTCAATAAATGGTAGTCATGATGTCAACTGGAGGACACTGGAAATATTAATTGTAATAAAATAGCAATAGCAGTTGAAGAATAGTTACAATGTCAAATGAAGGAGAGTAACAATTCTGGAGCTGTTACAAAACATTTATTATATATAAGATCAAAGCTAGCAACTAAAGATTCATTTTAACAGTTTGATTTACTATATACAAGCTGAGGTACCCGTCCTTTGTCCGGGTTCTAAATGATTTTAAATGAAGTGGGGTGAATGCTATGATAAGTAAAACAAAAGTCCCAACTTTCACACAATATGCTAATAAAACATGTTATCACAGTACTCATTCTTCATTCAGTAAATGTTTTGTATAAGAATTAAGAGCACAAGAACATATTAAGAACATACTGTGTGATGATTGTTTGTTTGTTTTAATTTCGTGCAAAGCTACACGAAGGCTATCTGCGCTAGCCGTCCCTACTCTAACAGTGTAAGACTAGAGGGAAGGCAGCTAGTAATCACCATTCACTGCCAACTCTTGGGCTACTCTTTTACCAACAAATAGTGAGAATGACCCCCACGGCTGAAAGAGCAAACAAATTTGTTGTGACTGGGATTCGAACCCGCGAACCATAGATTATGAATCGAGCGCCTTAACCACGTGGTCATGCCGGACCTGTATGATGATTAGGGTGACTTTGTAGGAAGAGGTAGCGGCTAAAGTGATGGCGGTAGATGTGCTTCCGGTTAACCGCTTTCAACACCCAACTCTTAATGTCTTTCTACAGTGTTTCACGTGATCAATTAATCGATGGTTATTAGCCGCAGAAGAATCTTACGAGCCGAAGTTGATAGGTCACGGGTGAGAGATAGAAGTGGGTATAGCTTATAAACGGCTCCTCATATCAACCTTATGATGACTGTTGGAGTAGACACTTCAGATGAGTTTATTACAGCAATACTGGCGGCCATTTTTTCATTACATACGCCTTATTCCAAACCATCATCCCACAAAATTTGGTTGAAATTGGCCCAGCGACATAGCAATAGTTAGATAAGGAACAAATAGTAAGATTTTTCATCTTTATGTCTTACTATAATGGAACTCTTGCTTATATGATACTATAAAAACTTTTCTATTACGCGATGCGCAGCCCCCAACTTTGCGAATCTTTTATGCTGTGTATACGTAAATTTGCAATAGGGGTCTGATTTCCCCATTTTACCTCTGTTTTCCGTCATGGATAATTTTAGTTTTCTCCTTGCTCTGGGTGTAGGTATGACGTCAGGAATACGTCACACTCTGGTCTAAGGCACTGGCGCTGTCTATATAAAGTTGATACAACTGTTTGTTGTAGGGTTTATGTAATTACTTCGTATATATAATGCCAGTTTTATTACTTCCAGTTTGTTCATCAGTATAGTAGTCTGTGTGCGTGGTATATTGTGTTATCTATGAAGCTATGCATAGATATTTGTTGCAAATTAAATCAATGCTTCTACTCAAAATCTAAAGACTTATATGTGAAAATCAGAAACTATCGAAGAACGTTGTTATCTTTAGGAGCTATACATATAATTTCAAGATGTTGTTGTTGAATTAATCATGTAAGAAGGTCTCACTCTCCAAGGGTTCTTGACCTCAAACAGAAATATTTCAAATTGGACATAAGTTTGCGCTTTATATTTTGAATACAAAAACAGAAAAAAAAACCCTGAAAAATTATATCTAACAAACTTCTAAAAACATTTTAATTTCTTATATACGCAACTCAGAGGCTAGTATGAAGGTTTATGACGCTAAACTTGGAGGTTCGTCCCCTCAGCAGGCACAGTATAAATGGCATAATGTGCATTTTTGCACTTAAACAAATAAACATACAAACAAAACCTGTTTATATATATTACACTAATCATACCATTATTCATCTCTTCTATTATGTAGTTTATCGATGGCTCAGCGTTAAGGTTGAATGCTAATAATGTGGGTTCGATGCATGCGAAGGACACAATCCGTTCTCTGGTTTTTCGCTTAAAACAAAACAAACCTATTACATAGGGCATTACATTCTCGGGGCTTTTTAAACTTTAACTTCTAGTTCAAAAATTGTTTCTAGGTAAATAGATAGACTTATTATAGTACGTATGAATAAGTATAATAGTACATAATATATTACACGTATAATATATAAGTGTACATATTTGTGCCTATTTATAGCTATGATGACTAAGTGCCGTGAACATATACTTTTGTTAAACATAAAGAAGCGGTTAAAATTAATAAAGACGTTTTAATAAATTATAGTAAAATTAGTACAAAATTTAATCTCAGAGTAGCTATTTTTTTAAATAATCACGGGGGCATGCCCTCAAATCATCCTAGCACTTACATGTTTTTCACACTACTCACGAGTTGCCTGGCCAATCCAAAACTGTTTCCTTCACGCTTGAAGTTTATTCGCTCCAAACTTTGGTTTTGATGTAGAATTTTTCTATCCATAAAATCATATGCCATTTATTTTTAAGTGATTATCAAGGGAAACTGAAATCGATATTATAGTATATTATAACAATTAAAACTGTGTTAATCAGGTTATATTAAATAATAATGTTACACCCGCACAGCAGTATAAGATCATAAAAGTTAAGTGAACACTCTTTTACTGAATGTCAATTTCTATGTTTATGATTAATATACAAAAATATTTTAACAAAACACGACGTTTTTAAGTCACATGTAAAATGTTTGGCCTCCTGAATCCACAATTGTAATTAGTTCTTAAATCTGTTAAGAGATGACGGGCTTATCAGTACAGACCACAAACTTTGTTGCACTGTTTGGCTCGTGTTGACCGTGAAGGGACGCCAATGAGAACGATGACGTCAGTACTACTGGTTTTGGTTTTGTTCGTTATTTATTCGCATATAAAATTCTAATACATATAACATACAACTTTTTAAGAACATATGCTTCGTATGCATGCTTCGTTCGTCTAAGGTGTTCTGTAAGTACATTAATTTATAAAATATTTATTTAAGAAAACCGTAGTTCATTAATTTATGTCATTTATAACGGGCCAGGGCAAGGCAGGTGGTTAAGGCACTGAACTCATAATCTCGAGGGTCCCGGGTTGGAATCCCTGTCACACCAAACATGCTCGTCCTTTCAGTCGTGGGGACATTATTGTGTGACGGTCAATCCATTATTCGTTGTTAAAAGCATAGCCCAAGAGTTGACGGTGGGTGGTGATGACTAGTGGCCTTCCCTCTAGTCTTACACTGCTAAATTAGGGACGGCTAGCGCAGATAGTCCTCGAGTAGCTTTTCGCGAAATTCAAAAACGAACAAACTTAACATACGTACAAATCTTCAGTGAAACTTGTCTTCCTCGTTATATACATACATACATACATGTTGTTGTAGGGTATGATATTTATCTTTTTTTTTCTTGAGTTTAGTGTTTATTATACGGTGTTTTCTTGATTAGGGGAGAATAATCGTGCTAATTTTGAGCAGCTAAACCATTTTATTAATATTATGTTACATTATATACAATATTATAAAATGCGAGCATCCTCCTCTTGTGTCGTATGCACATTGTTATCAGTAGTTTAAATTTAATATAATAGTGACTAATACATAACTGTATCTGAATTAGATGGTGGTGTGTGCGTTGTATGCATATAAATTATCTTTTACGTTTTTTTCGTACTATGAATATATCTAATATTGTTTGTCTGAAGTTTAAACTTTTAATTCTATTCGGTTCATAATTAAAGTATGTAATTAACTTAAGCATAACGTTATATGTGTACGTATGAAAAAGCGTAACTGAGAGAGTATCAAATTTAAAGATTTAATTGTAATAAGGACAGTGTTGGTAATGCCTCAGTTCTTTACTGTAATATTAATGTGTTACCACATTTCTCTAGTGTTAGTTGTTAGATAAATTCAAACTAATCTACTATATTTAAATAACGTTCTGTGGAAGATGGTACAAATATCGAGTGGGCTTCACACTCCTTCACTAATAAAATAAAGTAGATCTTTATATTGTTAGATTTAGATTTAATTTAACATAATTGCAAACCATGGTCTATGAACAGGTTTCAGTCTTTTTTTCTTGCGTCAACCTCCAACGCTAATAACAAGTATTCAACCCTTTTCTGTAAAATGGACACTCCGGCTGCATTATTCAAATTTGTTGCGTTTTTTTTTTTCGTTTGACTTTGTCTCTCTATCCAAAAGTTTGGAATTTTACTGAAATATTGTGAAGTGTTTTTACAGTATTATTACTTTAAAAATCAAAAAGACTATTTCATGAGTGTCGTTTCATAAACGGTTTGGAGCTTTTTTTAAAACAATATTTAGATATTGATCGCTAGATGGCAATCATTAAGACTGTGTGGAAATCTTTTGATTTGTTTTTGTTTAACTTCGCACAAAGCTACTCGAGGGCTATCTGTGCTAGCCGTCCCTAATTTAGCAGTGTAAGACTAGAGGGAAGGCAGTTAGTCATCACCACCCACCGCCAACTCTTGGGCTACTCTTTTACCAACGAATAGTGGGATTGAACGTCATATTATAACGCCCCCACGGCTGAAAGGGCGAGCATGTTTGGCGCGACGGGGATGCTAACCCGCGACCCTCAGATTACGAGTCGCACACCTTAAGAAGCTTGGCCATGCCGGGCCAAATTTTTTTGAAATAACACAAGTTCGAGTCAACGTTTTGGAACTTTTGAAAGCTAAATGGGTGTTTTATAGTTTATGTAGTGAACTTTTTATAAAATTTCTATGTTGAATGAAGATTTAATCGCGACTTAAACGTTGTGAAGTCACACTGTTTATGTTTGTTGAGTGATTGTACATTACTTTGTTTTATTATTATTACCTGTATTGTTTTCTAGCATCTATTTCGATGTAAAGATAACTTTATTATATTTTTTCCTTTATGTTTGATCATTGAATCGCATTTCAGTAATTCTAAATATTATCTTTAAAAGTTTCATTTATGTACTAAAACCGTATAGGATTATTTCCTTTGATTTATTTTGTTTTGTCTTTAATTTCGCGCAAAACTACACGAAGAATACAGTGCTAGCCGTTTCTGATTTAGCAGTGTAAGACCAGGGGGAAGGTAGCTAGTAATCACCACCCACCGTCAACTCTTTACCAACGAATAATGGAATTAGCTGAAATATTATAACGCTCCCACAGCTGAAAGGGCTAGTTTTCCCTTGAAATATGTTTTAATGTTTATCCAGATTCAGTATAGTAGGTATTACTTTTTTATTTTATTTAGAATAGCACAAAAACGTTTGTTTGTAATTATGATTTCAGATCTCTTTAGTAAGATTTATAATGGTTATTTCTATATCATTTTATTCGACGTAGACCGACTTATCCAGGTGATCAGGGCACTCGACTCGTAATCTGAGGATCGCGAATCCGGTTTGCATCAAACATGCTCGCCTCAATCCCACTATTTGTTGGTAAAAGAGTAGCCCAAGAGTTGGCGGTGGGTGGTGATGACTAGCTGTCTTCCCTCTAGTCTTACACTGCTAAATTAGGGACAGCTAGCACAGATAGCCCTCATGTAACTTTGCGAGCGAAATTCAGAAAGTAACAAACAAATTATTCGACGTATCCATCTCAGAAGTCGAAATTGATTAATTTTCCCTATGTTTATATTGCTCATCTCTTTGTTTTTCGAAAGTCTCGCAGCTGATTGTCTTACTGTAGTGTAGGGTTACTGTACTTAAATGTTCATACTAAAAGTTTCAGTAGCTCAGCGGTAAATCTGAAGGTTTATAACGCTAAAACCGGGTTTATATCTGCTGTGGGAGCAGTATAGATAGCCCGTGTGTAGCTTTGTGCTCAACAAAAAACGAACAAGCAAACAAATTAAATGTAATTTCGATCTCTGAAATTGCCTTACAGTGGCTCAACAGTAAATAGCCTATGGGGTTATAACGTTAAAATTCTAGTTATGGTTTCACCTGTTTTGGACATAGCTCTGCTCTACAACAAATAAATAAACAATTTTTTTAAAAATCAATTCCTCGTATTGGTGACGTACGTTCGCAGACGTAGATTCTACTTTAAAGTGAGAGAAAGTCAACAAGTTTTTGATGAAAATGATAACAATAAAATAACCAAAACAAAAGTTATCTATTTATTTCGCTTTCAAGGCGCCTCCTAAAGATAACAAATGACGGGTTACAGATTTATTGACAACCAACATGATTCAAGCTTTCTAAAGGTAACTGTAGAATACTTTTTCATACAAAGCCTATTTTTTTAAAACTGTCCAACATCTGAAGAAAATTACGATCCATTAGACAGAAGGTTGAGGAGCTGTGACTTTGTTGGTTAAAAGAGGTCCCAATAACACATGGGCTTCTCACAAGAATACCATCAATAATGCAGTTCATCCCGTTACTTACTGGTGGGTTCCTCTTTGTATAGAGAGAATGAGTGAAGGATATGCTAACGGTTAAATATCTGTTAGAACGAGAACATTTGTACTACTGAACAGAAATACTTTCTGTTTACTTGGTAGGCATTTAGGTTAAATTATCTGTCGTTCACCTTCAGGGAACGAAAATGAACCAGCGGCGGTCAGAAACCTCTGTTTCTCTTTACCCAACACGCAGCTTATAGATAAATGGCACGAGGCTTTTCGAGATGTTATGAGAGGGCCGGGGGTTAGTAATGATATTTATTACCTTGAGTGGCATTTCGATGAAAGCTGCGGAGAGGTCTCGGAAGGCTTGGAGGAGATCTTCGATGTCTGGACCTTTCCGGCCTTCTTCACAGTCTTTTTCACATGTTGAAAAGTAAACTTTGTCTGTTTTTCTCTCTCTGTCTATTATTCTCTAAAAAAGAGTCCTGTTCGCTAATCACAAATACGTCGTAGTTTCACCATGTACTTTATTAGATGTAAATATACGAGTAATTGATACACAGGATGAAATGTGTATTAAATATGAAATAACTGAAATATTTTATTATAATTATCAAAGCCTCTTCAGTAATAATTATCCACTTTGGAACCTAAAGTTAATCGGAAGAATAAATTAGCAATATCAAAGCCTCATTTGTTGTTTTAGTCTTCTTTTTTGCAGCGTAATTAAAATGGATTTATCAAATACCTCGTCGTCTGTTGACAAGAGTGCAACTGGTTTCATACCTAAGGAAGGTTTCTCTAAGAAGGCAGAGGACGAGCGGTGTGTTAGACAGAAAATTTGGAAAAGTAGTATTGCAGTTGTATCACAGTACTTTTGCGAAGACTGCCAAAAACAATTTTCTAATTACATTTCCTACTTACAACACTTTAAAAGTCAAACTCACTACAAACGCCTGAGAAAACTCCGCGATTTTGAGGAGATTTATCCACATCTGATTGCTCAGAGCGGATTAACCCCCAAAATAGAAAATCTCAAAGAGAACGTTACACAAATGGAACAAGTAGCCGTTCAGGATATCAGTAGTGTTAACCTAACAGATGAATTATGTGCAGAACGAAGAACAGACCCCAAATTGGAAGACGTGGGCCAGGGTGATTACATTAAGTTAAATGAACCATCTGAACTGTTTGTGGGAAACTCATCAAACCACACAGAAGACAAGCTTGAAGTTATCTGTGCAGGGTCGCATGTACATACTGTCGGGTCTTATACGGGTGAGACTGGGGAGTTTGAAGATGTTTCTCTGAATATCGAAACATCAGAGCAGTTAGACGACCATTTGAGCTACAGTACGGATTCGTCATCAATAGAAGTTTTATACAAAGACGATCTGTCGTTGAACGACCAAGACGATAATAAAGAAAAAGAATGGTTTTTCCTGAAATGGTTTTACACTCAGGAGGACAATCATTGAGTACAAAATAATAAAATTCTTGATCGTGTTCAGTTTTATGAGTTAAATTCTGTCTTAAAATTTAATATGAAGCCAATCTGTTTACGTGCGTTTATAATATATATATATATATGGCATATATTTGCAACTTTGCAGTGTAACCTGAAACATGGATTCACAAATTGTATTACTGATAATTTCTGCGTACGATTGGCTTAAGTTAAATTTTTATTGCTCCTGTAATACACATGCACACGTATATACTGTGACATAGCTAAAATCTTTAAAACATTTATTTACATTTGGTATACCTAAGCTACAAAATAGTGTTAAACCGACTGTAAAATGTTACAGTTAGCACACAATTCTCTATAATTGCTTTATTTTTTTACTATCTGGATAAATATGCAAGAGATATATATAGTCAGGGCATCACATCTTTAAAAAATCATTAGCACATAAAAATCGAGCTGGTAAAGAGCAGATGATGGAACATGAGTCATTTGTTTCTATTTGAATAAACAAGTGAAGTGAAGGCTGAGGCTCGTGATATTCAAATTTCATATTTTAATTGCTGAGTTATTTAATTCCCACTGGACGTGAACGTATAAAACAATCCTTCTGTTTTACCAAGGATAGTGAACTCTACCAATTATGATGTTGATTGATACGAAATGTTTCGTGGAAACACAACTTTTCTGGTTTTCTAACTTGCTTAGGCTTATATGCTTAAGCGTTCCTATTTAAGCATTTTAACTGAAATTTAATATTGTAGAAACTCTCATTGTAGTATTACAGTAACTTTTAGGGACAGTGAGTAATTGTTTTTGTCAGTTGACCTTGGTTTTGCACTTTTGTCCATGAATGTTAAACTCATCATTCTGGGTTCTAATACAATTTATGAAATATTAAAGCCTTAGAAAAAAAGTCTGTAATCATTCTTCAATTCAAAGAAGACATTTTGGCTTATGTAAACAACGTTTAAAACAAGATACATTATTTTTATTGTTTTTGTGAAAGATATTCTTAAACCACAACTTACACTAGATGTCCAAGTTAGAAAAATGTAAAGTGTATTAAGATGTTTCTGGGAGCCTATTTTATTGAATTTTATAAGTCTGATAAGTTAATATTCCATTGAATTAGATGATTGTTGTAACAGATTTCAATTACATGGCACAGCGGAGTTTTGTGTTGCATTTCTATGTCTGAGAACACACATTCAAATATGTCTATGTATACAAGTTAAAATGTAAGTTATAGTAAAGTGTGTTTATAGCCTTCTCATGAAGTGAATATAGCCCTCTTTTTTTGTAAAAATCAAACAACGCATGTATTCTCAGAAAAAGCTCTCAGAATTTTCAAATGCTCCAATATTAAGGAGCTTACATACCTTACTAATCCTCTCACAAAGTTTTAGTGTAAGACTAAAATTATTTTACGAAGTAAATAGACTACGTTCAGTAAGTGTTCACGAATAAAAGTACATGCAATAAATCTTTTTGCATAAAACTTAATCTCTTGTAATTCGAGATGCAGTTGAATAGTTTTATCTAAGAAATCAAAGCTTCGAATGCGCAGTTCCGTTTAACGCGCTTTTGGAATTTTATAAAACTCGGGACTTGAAAAAAAACGATGTTTGACCTTTAAAAACTTTATTTTCGACTAGTTTCGTTTACGAAGCAGTTATTATTTACTTATATCTAACTGCTTCGAGCTATTAAGTAAAGCTTGCTTCAGCTTTATACTATGATACCTGGAGCATTTTTTCCGCAAAAATATCCATCTGTGTTTTCTCACAGGTGTGACAGTTGAGCTACAAATAATAAGAAAGGACACGTAGACGAGGAACCAGCTTTTAATTTGAAAGCATGAATGGTGAATACTTTATTGAACAATAGGTTCTTGCTTGTATAGGTGTCTCCTCTCTGCCTTGAAACTTAAGCTAACATATAAAATCAAAAAAATTACAAACAGAGAGCTTCCCCAAGTTTGGTGTAACACAATAAATTAACTGTCGGTTCAATAGACACAGCAGCAACTGTCGCTTTGGAAGTAGGCTCCATTGGTGTTTTTGGTTATCAACATAGTGAAAGTAGCAGAAAAAGAGGTCATATCAGAGCTGAGTTAAAGAACTCAAAAGAAAGCTTCACTGATTTCAGTAGTAGAAAGCTTCTACTAGAGTGCTGAATCATATGGTCCCATCTGGCTGCACACGTACCGTATCTGTTGTTTCTTTCGACCAATCATACCTGAACAGGAGCTTTCTGTGCTGCTCCGAAGTATGGTATTTCTTATTCCTTTTTACGATTTGAGGTTATCCCTTTTAAGTCGGCGTGTTACACTACAGTGGCAGTGAGCTGGTAATCTAGACATCGTTTGGCTCATCTGAATTTATTTTCTATGGCTTTTTATCGTCTGATGATAGTGGAGCAATCATTTGCAAACAAGATTGTAGTAACTTGAAACACTTTGGAGTTTGAATGGCTAGACCCACAGTTGTTGCTTCCAGGGTCTATATATTTCATGTAATTTGTCAGTAATGAATATTCACCCATTGGATCCAAGGGCAAGCAAACAGGTCCAGTCCTAGGCATGGAATTGCTGGAAGCTCCCATAATTTCACTAAAGTCAACAAAACACTCAGCAGTGATTTCTTCTATGTCAGGGACGACTAGCGCACATAACCTTCGTGTAGATTTGCAAGAAATTCAAAAACGAACAAAAAAAAGGAGATCGTGGATAAAGGCTACACATGAGTCATATTAACATACTTCCTATGGCACGACGAACCACCACGATCAATCATTTTAAGCTACGTATAACTATGCTAGTAAAGATAGTGGCAATGCCAAGTGAACAATATTAACAATGTCAAGTGAAGGATAGTAACAATACAAACTGAACAGTACCAACAGTATTAAAAGAAGATAATGAAAATACTAACTAGACGATATTAACAATGTCAGTAAAGGATAATCATAATGTTAACTAGAAGATACTAGAAATATTAACTGTACAAAAGTAACAATACCAATTGAAGAATAGTAACAATATCAGATGAAGGAGAGTAACAATTCTAGAGAATTTACAAAACATTTATCATATATATATATAAGATCAAAGCTAGCAACTAAAGATTCATTTTAACAGTTTTTTTTTTTTTTTAATTTCACGCAAAACTGCTTTCTGCGCTAGCCGTCCCTAATCAAGCAGTATAATTTTAGAGGGAAGGCAGCTAGTAGTCACCATCCATTGCCAACTCTTGGGCTACTCTTTTTACTAACAAATAATGAGATTGACCGTAAATTATAACGCCCCCACGGCTGAATGAGCGAACATAACTGTTGTGACTGGGATTCGAACCCTCGAACATCAGATTACGAGTCGAACGCCTTAACCACGTGGTCATGCCGGCCCTGTGTGATGATTAGGGTGACTTTGTAGGAAGAGGTAGTGGCTAAAGTGGTAGCGGTAGATGTGCTTCCAGTTAACCGCTTTCAACACCAACTCTTAATGTCTTTCTACAGTGTTTCACGTGATTAATTAATCGATGGTCATTAGCCGCGGAAGAGTCTTACGAGTCGAAGTTGTTAGGTCACGGGTCAAAGTAGGAAGCGGGCATAGCTCATAAACGGTTCTTCATATTAATCTTATGATGACTTTTGAAGAAGAAACTCCGCAATACTGGCGATCATTTTTTCATTACATTCATCCAGCGCACTCTCTGAGACAGATAAGACGTTTGTGTGTTCTCCCCCTCACTTTATGTATATTATAAAAAATTAATGATTATATAAGAACGTGGTACCATCTATATATATATATACATATGTGTGTGTGTGTGTGTGTAGGTAGTTAACGTTAACTAGGAAGCCTAGAAAGGTATCTGCACAAGAGAATATTAAAAACATCACTGGCTGGTTCAAAAATGAAGAAAAGAGGTTAACATTTTATATTCAGTAGGTGAAGTAAAAGTAATGTTTTCAAGAATGTGGGCTAAACTAGTGCTATCTCTGATACAAAAATAAACTTCGTCCTGCAATTACCATCAGGACAAAATGAAAATCAACTACAATATAAAACATGGGTTTAAACTCCTTCTCTCTAGACTGTGTGTGGTCAGTGCTCGCATATATGCAAGATAACATTATCCCTACTATTTGTTAATTCAGGTATCCTTGATTTATGAATTCGACCATAACCTCAGCTGTCTCTGAAGTTAATGGGTCCTGACTGATGGTCTGCAGCTGTCCTGGACAAACTAATGCATTTCTTTCATTACAATCTGGTTGTTAGCTTACAGTGCGTGGGTAGGGTGTAGAAGAAATGGAGGGGTGGAAGTATCCACACTAGTGGCTGATATAGATAAAAAACTGGGTAGATACAAACCTGATTTCTCTGCTGGTGAGAATTCAGTATTACATTTCTATCTCCCATATCGACTTTTATCAGCAACAAACTTCACTAAAAATAATCAATAGAATAATAGTCAATAATGAGAGACTCATTGACATTTGGTTTGTTTTGAATTTCGCGTAAAGCTGCACGAGGGTTATCTGCGCTAGCCGTCCCTAATTTAGCAGTTTAAGATGAGAGGGAAGGCAGCTAGTCATCACCACCCACCGCCAACTATTGGGCTACTCTTTTACCAACGAATAGTGAGATTGACCGTCACATTATATCGCCCCTACGGCTGAAAAGGCGAGCATGTTTGGTGCGACAAGGATTTGAACCCACGACCCTCGGATTACGAGTCGAGTGCCTTAACCACCTGGCCATGCCGGGTCTCTCATGGAGGTATCATATCCTGCCCCTTGAATCACAGCCTACATTTTTATGTAGAATTGAGCTTGTACTGATTTATATTTAGAATATATACAAAAAAATAATTCATTTCATGTTAAACAATACATATGAATGGCTTTGGTGTAATGTATCATACAGGTGCGTGACGCCTCGTACACATAATCACAAATGCATATTTCCATATACATCCAAGCATCAAACCTAAACATATAGCCACGTATGCTGGTAAACTCTGACAAACTACAACAAGCACATATCTGTTACCATATCAGCCAAGTGGGCTACTTCTTTAAGTTTTCTTCAGAAAGTTATGGTGTGATAACATGCTTTCATCCGTAAGAAATGAGACTGACCAAACGACCAGGCGGCTAGGTCATTTGACTCGTAATTTGAGGGTAGCGGGTTCGAATCTCTCCCCCACCAAACAATGCTCACATCCCGACAACGACTATTTTGTCAGCAAAATTAAATCATACACCCCCGAGCCTGGCATATCCAGGTAGTTAGGGCGCTCGACTCGTAATCTGAGGATTGCATTTCAGCCCTGAAAATGTTATAATGTGATAGTCAGTCCCATTATTTGTTTGTAAAAAGAGTAGCTAAAGAATTATCAGAGGTTGGTGACGACTAGTTTTCTTTTCTCTAGTCTTTCACTGATAAATTATGGATGACTAGTGCAGAAAATCCTCGTATAGTTTTGCGCGAAATTCAAACCAAAAATCCAACAGATTTTTAAGTTTATGAAAATGCTCCCGATCAAAATTTATTAGAACCATCGCTTAACCAAAATTCGTGCACATACATTAAACGTTTTCAATGTGTCACTATCTTCTAACATCAATACGCTTGTGAGGAACACAAACTTTGGAATAATATGGAAATGTTACACCCACAAAAGAGCTGTTGCTTTCTGAACGGCATCGAAATATGTTCAGGTAAACTGCCATTGCTCCAATAAGAATGACAATCTTTACTCAAAAAATTCACTTGCCAGAAGGAATATGAAATACAACACTTCTTTCAATTATCAGTATCGCAACCAGACATTTATCCTAACTATTACACAAATAGCAAATGCACAACGTAACACCATACACCATATTGCACATGTTTACTTGTGGGCTCGGCAGACAAAGAAACATAAGAAAACCAACAATGATTATAAATGAACAACTACTACTTCATTGGGTAATAATCTCCGCTTGGAATACCACACTGGTGCTCGAAAAGCAATGAGACTGCCACTTTCCTTCCAGATGTTGCTTTTTTGAACTAAATAACCATTCTAGCTTGCACAAGAAGTAGCTGTGGACAAATTACTATAATTCTACTGGGTAGCAATCTTCACTTGGAAGATCACATTGGTGCAAAAAAGACAAGAGGAGTGCAAGTTACCTTTCAGTCGTTGGTTTTGTTTGTTTCTTGATGAAGAGGTTTGTATTGACATTTTGGTTGGCCACTACAACCATGAAGTTGCTCCTTCCATTTGACTACTACGTTGAACCAAGCCCAAACTAAGTTTTCAACATTTTACCACCTCTCCCTACATCTGCTCGTTCCAGACAGTTCTCTATCTAGAAATATAGGATACAAAACCAAAACCTTCACTGGCTCTTCTTGCAACTATTGGCAAAAAGATTGGCCTTGTTTCCACAACAGTTTTGCATGATTTGATATCCTTTCTCTTAACAAATTAGAAGTCTACCTTCAAATGAACAGACCAAGCAGTTAATGTCCTGGGCTTCATGATATCAAAGTTTTGAAACAACTCACTTCTCATCTCAGAAGCAGATTTCTGTTTTGCACGTTATTCTATCATTGCTGGAAGGTAAAGCAATTGCCATTGGCTCTGTTTCTCTTCTCTCCGAACATTTTCTCACTTTGCAAGGAAAAAAAGGCATATTGTGTCACCTAATAGGGAGTACAATTTGCTGATATTGATTTCATCCACCCATAATATCTCTGTTCTCAGTGATGAGGCAGCTGGGTATATCTCATAATGAAGTGGTTACCCAGTCCACAATGTACCAATCTGAATAGTAACAAATTCTTGCTGAGTCGCCTGGCAGTAAACCAAAATGCAATGATAAAGTTCATTTACTCTTGGTGTCTCTTGTTCGTGAACCTTCAACATATAGATCCCGCTACTGGGGCTAAACCTCAGAATAAAAGTTCATAAGGACTTCTAGGTGCACAAAATGGCCTAAGTTCCTCTGCTTCTGAGTTGGTGACAGCAGAGAAATTATCGGTAGGAATCTTTGTAGCAATGGTAAAAATTCCTCATTCAGGATAAGGCTTCCTCCAAATCCAACCACACTATACCACTTGCCTCCTATCTCAATTTGTAATGCAGGTGGCAAGTGAGAATTCTTTCAACAAACCATACAACTTTTGAGATCATTTATTATCTCTACTCTTGCTCTCAAATGATAATTTCAAATCTTCCCATTGTTACTATACTCCCATTAGAAATACTGGTCGTGGCACCAAAATGTTTCACAGCTTCTTTATCTACTCTGTGGTATCTCAAGGATTTCCAGAAAGACATGGAAGTTTGAGCCCACAGAAGAAAGTAGTTCATGGATCTCGAATGTAACAGTTGGGCTACAAAATATAAGACATTGTCTGCATATTTATGCAAAAATATCAGTCTTGAATTTAAGTATTGACTGTTTACGGAAGAACAAACAACAAAATAGTAACACACATGGATGGCAAGTGATTTGTATGTTCATGTGTGCTTTAGCAATAAAAAGTTGTGTCACTAGCAAGAGAATGGGTCTTTGCTGGAGTGTAGTTTTTACTCCCTGTAACGTACACTAGCATAGAAAATTAAAAAATTACAAACATAGATTGTCCACAAATTAAAATGTAACACAAAAAGTTAACTTTATACTTAAGATTACTAAATAACAACAATAAAAACATGTAATTTTTGTAATTATAAGAGGAAACTATTTAAATGGTACCTGCACAAACAAAAGTGAAATTCTGTTTTAAAGTTACGAGATAACCTGAATAATTCTCGAAAAGTAAGACTACACAAAAAAGACATTGTTACTGCCAATCGATAGTAATAACCTTAAACATTTTCACGTAGAAGAAAAATTACAGTAATACTGTTTAAAAATCTAGTGAAAGTCTGCTGAAATCTTTGGACATTCTATGGAAATTCCATGTAAATCTGATACAACACTGCATAAATTCTAGCGGAATTGCTAAACAAATTTATATAAATTTACATAAAAATCTACGTAAAATCTGGAAATATTTTTCTCTCTCAAATGCAATTGAATCAGGGCAGTTATTTTGGTTCAGAATCTTCCAGAATCCACTGGGGCATGATAGACAACCAGGGTTACTGTTTCAGGGCCTCAACACTGTTTTAAATTACAGTAAACTCTCGAGTTTTTTATACCATAAAACAATGATCGGTGCATGATATCAGTTGGCCAACTGGCTGGGAAGATAACAGACTTGTTCCCCCACGACTACTGCATACTTCACTGACAAGAGCAGCTCAGCATATTTGTTAAAAAGTATGTTGTTATTTCTATAAGTTTCTTGGTTACTTGACAGACTGAGAGAAATAGCATTTGTAACTATCATCCAAGTTGGCGTGGTGACCTGGCTTCTTTGAATAGTGGATACTTTTAGCATCTTGTAATTTACTTTATGTTCCAGAGAGCTGCACTGCAGACAACTTTTCAACTCAACTGAACTTTTGCTCTGGAAAGAGCAACTGATTTTTAGCTCCAAACATGAATTTTAAATTATTTTCTCATTACGAGGTTCTAAAGAGTGGGCATATATAATCTCAATTAATTTTTGTAGTTCATCGTATTTCCTACGCACAAAACCCAAAATTATCAAGTAACTGGTTGGCCGTTGGGAGCATTAAATCGGTGGTCTTCTGGTTTGGATGACTATACCACAGCCCTAAACAGATACTGCCTCAAGAGCTCAGATCATGGTAGTTAACCCCAACTTTTCCTTACCTTTCACTGTACTAAAGGTTAGCATCATCAGTTCGTCATTGTTAAACTTATAGTTTACTTATACCGGGCTTTTTTCTTTCTAGTAAGTGATGTTATGATGGCTATTAGCACTAGTTTGTTTGTTTTCCTGCAGCTTTTTCGTTCTTCTCTAGCTTTACTTGTTTAAAGCTAGAACTAAGCAAGTTTTCATAGGCCATCTTCCTTGCATGGGTATGAAGACCAAAATCTTTCTTTATTGTATCTCTCAGTTTTTATTTAACTATCAGAGAAAGTGTGTGAAATATCTACTATTCCCAATGGTTTTAGTTATAATGCTAGAAACCGGGTTTCGATACCCATGGTGGGCAGATCATAGAGAGCCCAATGGATAACAAACATTTCTTCACCAATTGATTTTTTTACTTGCACTGCAGCAGACTATTTTCACTGAATTCACAGTTAATCAGTGCTGATTGGAAAAATAAAGCAATTAAATATAGTAGACCTCATATAATGGCGGAACGTAAGCAGTATGTTTAATTTTGATGTATAGTTCTGTATTCACCACTAATAATTTAAGATGATCTGTTTGTTTGAATGATGTATGACATCTAGTCAAAATTATTGACCTTTATTACCAAATGGATTAACTGGTTATCTGTTTATTTGTGAATACAACTGAGGTCTAAAAGTGGGTTTCAGAGTTGCTTTTCCCAAATGTGGTATCAGATTTATTTTCCTACTCTCCCCCCAACCTTTGGATTCCTGAGGCTGTACGTATGAAACTGTGTTCGTATCCCACTAAAAAATGTTACATAAATACTCAGGTATTATGAACGAGTGTTCTAACGGGTTTTTTTTTCGGCTAAGGCTTCCCCCGTTGTGGTACTTATGGAAGTAATTAAGAGTAATGGAGGAGCTTTAATCAGTACACCAATGTCTTGTTTTGTTTGTTTGTTTTTGAATTTCGCACAAAGCTACTCGAGGGCTATCTGCGCTAGCAGTCCCAAATTTAGCAGTGTAAGACTAGAGAGAAGGCAGCTAGTTATCACCACCCACCGCCAACTCTTGGGCTACTCTTTTACCAACGAATAGTAGGATTGAACGTTACATTATGACGCCCCCACGGCTGAAAGGGCGAGCATGTTTGGCGCGACGGGGATGCGAACCCGCAACCCTCAGATTACGAGTCGCACACCTTAACACGCTCGGCCAAAGATCTGTTGAATCTCGCAGTTAGTTAGAAGATTGATCAAATATTATTAAATTAAATTTTCATTAAACCAAAACTTTTCTGCTTCGACTAGTTTTAGTTAACAGGTGATAATTCAAACGTATGGATTAATTTGTTAATTATATTCATGTTGTGTCAAATAAAAGGTAACTTGTATTATTGAGACGTAGATATCAAAGTGAAGCCTTAGAAAAGTGTAAATATTACATTTATTTTTTATATTTTTCCCTCGTTATTATTATAAATAGGTGTAGCAAAGTGAAAACCAAAATTAATATAGTACAAGTATGCTACATGGTTTTTGAAACGTCTTTTGTCGTACTATTATCTAATTTTTAACTGATTTTTAGTTTTGCATATGTTTGAGTAAACTTCTTATGTAAGTTTTTTAAAACATTTCCAAAAATCAAGATAATCATTAGATTTCTTTCTTGGAAGAAGAGCATTTATTTTGTTGATTTTTTTTATTTGTCTAAATTATTTTCACTCAAAACTACATAACAATTATCTGTGTATAGCCAACCGACATTAATTTTGAAATAAAAGATCAAAGAGAATGCAGATGGCCAATAGTACTCACCGCCAACTCTGATATTTCTGTTAGTCTGATCAAATGTTGAGAGTTATATACTGCCTTATAGCGTACCCATGGCCCACAATTGTGGAGCACTTTCTAAAGGCAACTGTAAACAAACTTTGAACCCTAAAATTCACAGACCAGACATGCTGGTCATTTATGCCTCGTCAGACTCTCGCTGAAATGAGGTTTACTTGTTCCTGAAATAAAATCATCCGACAAACAGTGCAGACCAGGTAGTTAAGTCGCAAGCTGAGGGTCACGATTTCGAATCACCTGTCCCGCCAACCATGCTCGCCCTTTCAGCCGTGGAAGCGTTATAATATAACGGTAAATCTTACTATTCGTTGGTAAAAGAGTAACCCAAAAGTTGGAAATGGATGACTAGCTTCCTTCACTTTTGTCTTTCACTGTTAAATTAGGGACCAGACAGCTCTGATGTGGCTTTGCACGTAATTCAAAACAAACCAAATATCTAAGAAAAATATAAATCTGGAAATAAAAGCATTAAAATTTTGAAGAATCTAATTCAAATAAAATGTACAGAGTAACTGAAATACTATTAATTTTCGCGCTATAACCCACTTCTGCAACAGAAAAATATCACCACTCTATCACAGACACACCAAAATAGTCTTTTCCTCACCCACTATCATCTAAACATTTAACTACATCTTCTTCACCTTGTAAACAACCGCTTTACAGTAATGTACTGTCTTTGGATAGTTCTAACGTGTTTTTAACGCCATGTTTACACTGTATTTCAGAACTTTTTCCTGGCGACATTTAAAAAATTTTTTTCTTGGAATTTTACGAATTCCATTATCTTCTTCTCTAAATGTTTTTCCTAGTTACATTTTACTTCGATTTCTAGTTTGAACAAAACACTCATGTTTTTTAACCTCACCATTAGAAGTTTGAGAGAGTTTTTTTTTTCCATTGTGCGCAAATATTATTTTATTATCGTTTAACTTCTTGACTTGTGACCTTGCAATAAAACATGACAACAAAACAATAAAGCATGGTGCATTAAGAAACTCCAATACAACCTAAACAGATGTAATAAATCATGACTAGAAACTCTTCAATAAAAACATGACCAACCATAGTTCATTAAGACCCTACAGCAAAACAAACAGATACTGTACATCAGAAATAGAAATTATATAATAAAAACTTAATTCAGGCATAGTACATCAAGACTCTTCAATAAATGATAAACAGGTGTAGTACATCAGACCTATAAATTCTACAGTAAGTACTTTACCAGCTATGGTGCATCAGGATTCTACAATAAAACATCATACATTAGGACTAGGAACTCTCCAGTAAAAGCATAAAGAGGTAAAGTCCATTAGGACTCTCCAATACAACATAAACAGACATTATTCATCAGAACTCCAACTATTTCAATAAAATATTATAAAACTTGTTATTTGAGTTGACTTTTTTTTTTTCACATTGATACATTATTATTGATAACAGATAAATTGTGTGGATGCCAGGAGTTTATGAAAACCTAGTTTACACAGTTCTAAAATTGTGTTCTGGGTTAACTCCTTATACAATATATATATAAAAAGTCCCTTAAGTAAACAACCAGTGTTCAGAAGCAGTGTTCAATCTCATTGCTGAAACTTATTGGAATCGTTTCACAGTACGCGTTTGTAACGTGTTTGTTGATTTGTTCCAAAGACCCAATTGCCATACATGTTACTCTCGTAATGGTTTAAACCTTCTCTGAGGGTTTTTGGTGTCGATGTTACACTACGTAACGTCTCACTCTGTAAGACAGAAAGAGGAAAATGTAAAGTGTTTATAGTTACAGACTTATATTTCGTAATTTATGATTAAAGTAGAAGGCGTTATATTTCACAATAACACCAATTTTGGTGTTAGTAGTTTCACAGGAGTATTTCTGCCGAATTAATGTCAACTAATTAACTCTTTGAGTTACAGCTTTGAAATAATTTAAATAATTTAAAGTTGTGAAATATCATTAAAAATATTATTATTTTTAGTTACCAATATTTGCAATTTTTGTACACTAATGTCAGTAGTTTTTTTGCACGCAAAATTAGGCTAAATAAGTTTAAACGAAAAAGAGCTACTTAACCAAGGCTGGATATTTTTAACCACAGAAATGCGTCACTGTTCTGTTTAAGGCCGAGGGAAAATACCAACAACGTATCGTCTTCAGATTTTCTTCATCAGATAGACCTTTAGCAGTAGGTTCAACACGAAGTTTCCAAGCAAAGGTAGGAAGTTTAAGGTAGGACTAATTTGTTTTATGAATAATTCTACTAAATTATTTGCAACATTGTCTTTTCTACTGGAGGAATAAATAATTTATAAATGATCAGATCAATAGGTCAGAAGTGTGGCATTATGACGTTTTGGTTCTCTGTCAATATGCTTTTGATATCGGAACTTGACCAAAACGTTTCTTCCACATGGGCGTCGCTAGGATATTATTCTGGATACATCTGTCTTAGATATATGTATATATATATATATATATATATATATATATAGATAGATAGATAGATACACACGTAAAATTACGCGTGTTACGACAAGAACTCTGTGATGTAAGTTACATTGAAATAAGTATTCGTGTAAGATTTCAAAACTCATAACTTGAATGACTAAAGTATATATTTTTATAATTAGGTAAATTCTTTTCATTAGCTATTTTGCATCTTATTGTACAGTATAAATTAAACATACTGTCGTTATTAGATAATATAAGACATGCATACTGTAATTATTATATAATATATGGCAGATATATTGATATTATTATATATGATAGACATATTGTTATTGTTGTACAATATATAGTAACGTGTTGTCATTTGAATCATTCAGTTTAAGCACATATCATATCGTATCGAAGTAGCTAGAAGTAAATAAGTCTAAACAAATGGTTTCTGAATCTAGTTTAATTTCCTTAAGTTAAAGGAAAGTATCTTGCCAAATATGTTTTATAGTATAATGTTTGCCTGGTCAGTACAGAATAGAATAGTATAGTACTTAACAATTCACACTGAACTGAGAAACGGTAATGAAAATACACTTGTTAATCAGGCATTAGAAACCGAGCGTGGCCTAATAATTAGCTTGCAGAGCTACATATCAGAAGGTTCATGATTCGAACTTCCCATTGTATACGCTCTGCACTTTTAGCTGGGCGCGTTACCAAATTGACAGTCAATCCCTTGGTCACTAATTCAAAGCTAGAAAGAGCTATACCTGAATCTTGGGGGCTTTGTGTCTCATCAAATGACTTTCAGGCTGAAAAGATCAAATACCGAAATTTAATATCAGAGTCATCTTTGTTTATTAAAGTTCACAAAAATCTACATAAGAGACATCTGCGTTAGCTGTACGTAATTTTGAAATAGTGGACTAAAAGGAAGACAGATATTTAACAATACCCTCATTAACTTCTGGGCTACTTTTTTACCAACGAATAGCAGGATTGACTATCACATTGTAATATCCTCACAGCTGAAAGTGTGAAGATGTTCAGTAACGGGATTGCCAGAATTGTAAAAACTAATGTTGAAAAATCAATTGTGATCAAGAAGAAATAATGTTTTGTTGTTAACTGAGAATAAACAGGTTGACTTCGTGTAAGTAAACAAAACTGTGATGAGCGCTTGGTAACAAGTAGCCAAGTTTTAGCTGCAAGGTAACAATTACAGAGATGTTTCCTTCAGCGCCAAAAATTCTCTTAACCTTAATAGTTCCGTCAAGTGTAACAGAAGTTTTTTATCTTAGAAGCTTTGTGAACTACTTTCAATGCAAAAAGTGGGAAAATAAAAACAGCTGAGATTGTTTCTTGGCGAATATAAACGATGAAGACAATGGAGAAGCTAAAAACAAAAATAAATTATTGTTGAAAGACATTTAAGGACGTTTCGTCGAGGCCATGAAAAATACCAACTGATTCGTTGCGGTATTTTTATGAGCTTTTGAATGTTAGTCCAGTGAAGAAATCTTATAAACCATTATATAAAATTAAGATGAAATGAATTTTTATCTCACTAACTAAATACATTATGTTTACTTCCATTTTGACAAAAATAAACTTTAACTAATATTCGTAAGTTTTATTTAAGACAAAATGGTAACCTACATGACATTTAAAAAATGAAAGTAGCTGGAACCCCTATTGACAAGTCTAAGATTTAATTGTAATAACTAGTCCAGTTATTCGAACCAGAAAGAATAACAACACAAACGACATAATACAAAAAAATGGTTAAATTTATACTCTCGTTAACAGGCGATTTTGTGATACCTAAGTAGATTTTAACAAATATAATAAAATTTAAAGTATAATGTAAAAAATTCGTGGATTTTGTTCTCTTCTAAAGGCAACAATGACTACTTCTTGGTGGCGACAGAGACCATCTTTGTGTACACCTGATGAACTGAAAGAGATAATCACAGCTCCCTCTGGAGGTTATTATGCTTTACCTACAGACCCGTACAACGAGGTATATCCGAATGTTTACATTAGTGACGGGTAAATACAGTTTTGGAAATTACATGTGCCTATTCGCTATATTTTGCTATTTGCAGTTCCTGTTGTTGTTGTTTTCTACTTTCAAAATATATTTAATAACTCACTATTAACAAATATGAACCTTAAAAGTCTTTCGGACTATTTAATTCCAAGAGAGACTAGCATAAAAAAATTAAATATTTCTTCTAAACTAACCAGCCTACAAGGATTAAATGTTACACATTTAAATAAATCCATTTCTTCCAGCACAACAGCCTTATGTACGTGTGTGCTTCGTAGACTTCGTGTTACCTACGTGTTGAATGCAGCTCAGGGAAAAGATAAGTGGTATAACCTTATCAACACATCTCCCGCATTCTACAAAGATACTGGAATAGAATACATGGGAGTGGAAGCTATTGATATGAGCAGCTTCAACTTGGAACCCTATTTTCAGGAAGCTGCTGATTTCATTGAGAAAGGATTAGATTCTGGAGGTAATTCGTTGCGATAAAATCTAAAACCATTAGTCTTCTTAACAGGTTTACTAGTTTACTTTACGTACTGGATATAAATGTTTAAAATATTCACTAGGCAAAGTTTCTCTTAGTCATCTTGCAGTTTATTCTTTAAAAACATAAAAAATAGCAAGTGGCTCTCTCCATTACCACTGAAACTACTATTCGTTTAAGTATTATAAGCTATCTTGCTATTTTACTGCTTACAATCTCTTGAGTGTACTTTTTATTACAGTTGCCAAAAGTTTCTTTTATATTTTATATAGGAATTAATTGTATTTTTGTGAACCTAACTATGTTAAGTCACTGTTGACTTTTTTGTTTGTTTCGAATTTCACGCAAAGCTACACAAGGGCTATCTGTGCTAGCGGTCCCTAATTTAGCAGTGTAAGACTAGAGGAAAGGTAGCTAGTCATAACCACCCACTGCCAACTCTTGGGCTACTCTTTTACCAACGAATAGTGGAATTGACTGACACTTTATAACGCCCCCACAGCTGAAAGGATGAGCATGTTTGGTGTGACGGGAATTCGAACCCGTGACCCTCGGATTACGAGTCGAGTGCCTTAACCACCTGGTAATGCCGGGCCTGACTTTTTTTTAAGTAATTGTTTCCAAACTTCGAGACTTTCTGTATAATAAAGAATTAAAAGATGTTGTTAACGTGACGAAGTTGTGTATGTTTTAACTACTGTATTCCAAACGTTTTACCTAACAACATAAGCTATAGAATAAACAGAATAATTATATTATTATCAAGTACAAATCTATCTATGGATTTTGTGTCAACCAGACAGAATATTAAAAAACAAATACAAACATTTGTTTCTTAATAAATCCTAAATGATTATAACTTTTCCTGAAATTTTAATTTAAAAAATAACGTATTAACATGAAATCGTTATTTATGTGTTGCAGGAAAAGTCCTGGTACATTGCCGACAAGGAATTAGTCGTTCTGCAACGTTGGTATTGGCTTTTTTGATGATAAAGCGACATCTAACGGCTCAAGAAGCTATGAGAACTGTACGATCCAAGCGAGAAATCATACCCAACGACGGATTCCTGAAACAGCTTTGTCTTCTCAATGATAAACTTACCAAAGAAAGACGAATTAATAGTTTTATAAGTTATTGAGGTTTTTAATTAGCTATAATACTTACGTTATAAACGTTTATTCATTTATTATTTTATTTTTTAACATTTATTTACG